>NW_022756106.1:1296832-1328864 GCF_011630105.1 Anneissia japonica
AATTATTAATGTGTAAAGAAGATTGAAAAAAGTTCTACTAAAATTAGTAAGAAGAGAAGAAAGCGTGGATTAGGTGGATAGAAGCAACAGGATAAGGTTTAAACAATACAAATATTTTCTTAAGAACTGTCTTGACATTTATAAAAACTTCTGTCTCACATCAGTTCATTAAGATACGTGCAGACAATTACAATTACAACTTTGAGCAAACATACAGAGGTCAAGATGATTCTGCTGTACATACTGCATTAATAGCCAATAGCGCACTTGTATACTTGCCTTTTTACTACGATCTGTCTCGATTTTATTGCATTACCAACACATTCTAAATGTACTGTAAATGTTTTACAAAAAAAAACAAAAAAAAAAAACCGATTAATGTTTCAAACATATTTTTTAACATATTTTATTTATATACGTATGTATATTTTACTTGATTCTGTCAAAATACATATAAATAAGACATAAATGTAATTGATAGCATTCAAAAGAAGTTGATCATTGAAATAAAATTCCTCTTGTATTGTTCATAATGTTCATACGTACATTTTCAATTACATACTAAACATTCACTTATTGATTTGATTGAATGAGATTTGATGCATAAAAATATTGAATTCTAAATCTGCAAAGATAGTGTAATTATGTGTGGTTACTGTGTTGCAGATACAACACAGAAAACCTTTCCCAGTAAAATGTTTAAAAGGTCATAAGGTCAAATGCGCAGTGGGGTCATATGTGAATGCCTTTCAAATGGGTTAATATATTATTTTATGCGAATTACAAATTGTATATCTCTAGTAATACATCAAACTGTCTTTCACTTTTAATTTTACCTGTAGCACCTGCAGCCTCATTTTCCTACAAGGTATTTTACAGAGATGTTTATATAATTTAGATTTATCTTTCCCATCAGAATCTTGTTAGGAATCTACAATTATTTGTGAATTACTTCAAGATCGGTTAATTTTTTAGCTAGACTTGCTGACTTGCACTCAGCTAATTTAATATCAACAGAAGACAAGATTTTTTTTACACATTTATATCTTTTCTTCGCATAGATGCTTTTGGCTGAAACATTCTACAAAACAAGAAAACATTTTATTTAATTTTTTCTTGGCCTGCCGCTCAAAAGCTTTCAAGAATACAACTACCAGCAGAAGACTTGATTTCAATAACATTTTGTATATTCTGCAATTTAATCAATTTTATTTAAGTTAAAATTGTCTCAAGCTTCTCAAAATCACTGTTATGAATCTGTCGGGGAAAAGTGGTAGTGATTTTATGGAATTTTATGGATTTTATGAAATTGTCTGCAAAGAAAATAAAATTAGTAATATTTTTAATTGTTTTTAACATTAAAAACATTTCAAGCAGGCCAGGGATTACAAAGCTTTTAAACATAATGGACAATATATCTAACTACAAATACAGCAAAATTTCATTGTCTACAGCCAGACAAACCCACTTGATGTAGGCTACAATATTTAGGCCCAGGGGAAGTTTTCTTTTACTCCAGGGCCTTTGGTAAATCCCAGGGCCCTTGATATTTATAAGATGACTAGCAAATGATTCATCACTGCCAGTTGTCTGCGGCTTGTGCTTGGTAGTATTAATTTTAATATTTGGAATCCCTCTAGACACTACCCACGGAATTCAGTGGTATGGTCTGTAATTACAAGTGTACAAATACCTCTACCCCTTATAAAACTCAATGGGTCAAAGGTCAAGGGCATATGCAGATTCATCTATTCAACAAGGATTCATAAAACAAAAAGCCTCATAATTATACATGTCTGTATTATACATGTATTATCAGGCCTTGTTATTTAAAAATGGCATTTGAGCTAAAAAAACACACCTATTTTTTTTTTTTTGGTGAGTCATTGTTTGGGAGAGGAAAAAATTGAAGCTTCAGTTGAATAGTTAGTATTATATCCATCTAAATAGATTTCAATCATTTGATTGGTTGTTTTTGTACCACTGGACATTAGTTATTTTACCCATGTCATCGCTTAAATTTTGTTCTATTGTGCATTTTTTTCCCTCATCTGAATCGTGCATTGCATGTTACCTAGGATACAATTACTTTTTCCGGAAGGTTAAATCCAGAAATGACGTATTTTCAGGGACTGATCCAGAGATTTTCTGACGGCAGAATATGAAGTTCATGCCCACCTTAGCCCCACCATGGTTGGTGAAAATAAGTGGTAAATAATCAAGCTCTTCTTTCGCCCGCTGCTGTATCGCCACTGAACTCATGGGGGCATTCCCTTTTTTGCTCTTTCCTCTCTTTAACTGAAAGCCACTAAATACAAATGAAAAGTGTGAGTGCGATTGCTGGCCTCAAATCACAGGCTCTGCATGTAAACATATGGAAAAGTGTAACAATTGAGACTACCTCTATAAATTTAGTTTTTGAAAATTTAGGAAATAGTTGTTAAAAAGGGAGCTTGTTGAGCTCGTATTATATTCCCATAAAAACCAGCAAAAAGCCACTAAATACAAACATAGTTTATTATAGTACTAATGAGAGCTTATCACCAAGTTGCTGGTAACAAAGGGATGTTCTCCTTGTTGGTGCTGGCTACGAAGTTTTTGAGTATTCATCAGAAAAAAATTGTAATTTATGCATATATTTATCAGGTTTTTGTGCTCACATATTACCAAAGGACCTTTTGCGTGTAGATGTTGAGAAACGTGTCGTTTATGTCGAGATGTTAAAATTCATATTTAAGAGTTCATTTATTTCTAGTGTCAAGAACTCCCAGTAGGTATCAAGTGTAATGTTCTGGCTCAATTCCCTGAAGTTCTATTAAAACAAAGCCAAGCCAACAGAGGGAGTATCCGGAAGGGAAAAAACTATTGCGTTTTGCGTCAGGTTTTATATAGCCACTACACGCACAAGCCTCGTACACTGCCTTATTATTCATAACTCCTATAGACTACTATTTTCGATATGTTTTAAACAGTGTTAACAATTGGATTATTTATTCAAACTAAGGAATATATTACTGTATTGTATCTGTTGCATGCAACAGACATTGTTGGATTAAATGTTTTTCTGAGGTAGTAGAGCATGTATGTAGGCCTTTACTTGTTTCATCCATTTTCAACATATTTGACCAAACAAATTACTGCCCCTCAATGTGTCTGTTTTTAGTCTGACAGATAAACAAAAATAAAGATAGCATGACCGACAATGTCTGTTTATGACTAGCTTATTACACATTTAGATGATATTGGATGTCGTTCTGTAGGGCAATACCAACTTCCAGGTTCGAATCTTGATGGAAATCTCATATATTTGATGGTCAAGAATATTAACATGATTGAGATGATTATCACTATGATTGTGATCATGATGATTATTTATTGAAATAGATCAGATTGATTTAAATCTGATCTGAAGTTATTAAAATAACAGGATTGCATTAACGGAAATTGTTACATGATATGCCCCATAAAAACAATATTTTGTACTATTTGTATAGTACTTGTAATTCTCCAAAAATAGCCTGCCCTACTTTTAGGTTGGAGGAATTTGACGTCACATGTTGTTGAGTAAAAGTGAAATACAAAATAAAACCTACCTATAAATCACTCCTATCTAAACTTGTTTTATTTTATTTCGGAATGATATAGGCCTGCTGGGCCAAACCTGGACACCTTTAAAATCAATTAAAACATTAAAAATTTAAAGGTTCATAATAATGGCAAATCAAACAGCAAATGTTATTGTTCTTTAGTGTATGTTTAACTTGTTCTTTATTTAATTATAAAGGATGCAGTAGAACCCCCACCCCCTCCCCATGAGACACCCCTATTAAGGGGAACTTTTTTTTACCCAGAAAGTGTCTCCTTAACCCTATGGATACCGGATTCTTTTGTAGTGCAAACCCTTGAATACCGGATTCTTTTGCAGTGTAGCTAGGTTTTTTGCGTTTTTTGAGTATACGTCGTTCTGGTGGATTTTTGGGAACTTTCTGTAAATTATACAGAAAAATGTTTCAAAAACAAAGAAAGCTTATAGAATAAGCTTTCATTTGATGTATAATTTATATTTTTAGGATTTTTTTTTAATAATATAATATAATATAATATATATAATATAATAGAAATGACAGAAAAATGCTACATATAAATCGTCAGCAAAAACCAAAAAAAAAATTGTAGCCAAAAAAAAAAAAAAAAAATATATAAAACATTCCTATTCCACACAGTTATATAATTTATTTACCCAACCTTCCATAACTATAAGCACGATCTTTCCATTCAAAAGCAACGACCACCCTCACATTTCTAGGCCTAGGCTCATCTTCATCAAGAACATCTCCGCCGTCATAACTGCTTGAAGCCCCACCGTCATCATCGCTATCAGGCACGTCTAAGTCTCGCACATCTAAAAACTCACTTTCATCGCTGTCTGAATAAAAAATCAGGTCAATCGCTTCCTCAGCTGGGTACACATCTTGTACAGCCATTTCGGAAAATTTTCGAAATTCATAACAATTTAAAATTGATATTTCTAAACATTTTTATATAAGCGCATGTGAGTTCTTCACAGATTTTGAAAGAAAAAAACTTCACGCATGCATGTTCAAAATTTCTACGTATTGGAGCTAAAATAAAAACAGAAGAGCGATTTGAAAACCACCTATTTTTTAGTCACTAAATTTTGATTGCAGTCGAAAATGGGAATTCTCGGTTTGAGGTCAATTTCGACTACAGTCGAAGACGGTATCTAGAGGGTTAATAGGAGTTCTACTGCATGCTGCAAAAAAAGGAAAACTAAAATTAATAGAGTACTGATATTAACAGCAGCCAATGTTGAATTACCCAAATACTTGCACTGTTCCAATGACTCACTTGTAAGAAGAAAAAAACCTTATAGCCAGCACATTCCCAAAAGAGATTCGTGTCAAATGTGTGTCCAATGCCATGAAATAATGGTTAAAATCAAGCATCCAGGTTCATCCGTCAGGAGCATGTGATGGTAGGAGCATGGGATGGTCGATTGTGGCTTGTGTTGGGAATTCACGCAGGGCCTTGGCTTTTAACCTGTTGGGAATACTTTGTTAATTTAAGGATTTAAACCTAACGAATAAATTGTATTTATAGATCATTGCTAATGTAAATGTAAACTATATTTTTAAATTAAAAGGTCAAGGTACGAATATATTTCTTATTTTAAGCCAATATGCTAATGATTTTGAAGGAAGTATAATGGGCAATATTGAATCTGACATTCTGATTACAAGGATTTTTTTTTTCAGGAAGAAAAATCTACTCCCTTAGGCTCGAAATGAGATTTTTTTTTGAAAGAGTATACTTGCTGTTAGATGTGAAAGGGGAAAATTACCATTTTTATATATATCATTGGATTTTTAAGAGCATATAATTAATCAGTAACCATTATAAAATAACATAGCAGCTAGGCACATTATTCTACAGATTTAGAAAAAAATTCATTTCTGGATCTGTTTGCCAAAGAATTACAGTAGCAACATTAGGTAAAATAAAACAAGGGCTAATATTTATATCAACTCATAATACTCATGAATATTCAAAGATAGTTTGACCTTGGAACTCTTTGTTTTACTGACCTCTTACCTAGGTCATGGGTTTTTCAGTGTGGAATATTATGCTTATTGGGATTATACCAATAAATGTAATTGATTGTTTTAAAAATCTACATTTTGATCTAAAACCCTGTGATAGGTCAGGTCTTACTGGCATGTGAAATGCGGACATTTTTTTTACCTGTCTTAATTCCTGTCCTAAGTCCTGTCCAGACTATCAAATTTTATTGCCTAAATATGATAATGATGACATCATACCATGACCATATGTAGGCACATCATGACTATATATGGGCATACAGTGTCAAAGAAAATTAAGTAGTCTGGACAGAGCCTTTGGTTACCTTGTGTTATATCTCTCTGCTTATATTAAGAATAGGGACTCATATCCTTGAACTTTTTAACTTTTGGTTCTTGTTGAATGGTGGTAGTTGTCATGATTGTTTTCACACTCTGTAGGGCTAGGCAGTTCCTGTATAATTCGAACAGTTAGATTCTATACAACTACTTGGAAATCCTGAATCCAAAGCCATTGGCTTGGATTTAAATGTTATCGCAAACCATCTGCCCGGTGAATTTCGCACAACCTATAGGATTATACATTATCATAACCGGGGGAAAATTGTGTAGGAAATGTGAAGTGGAAAAATTATTGAGAAAATGCATGGATGGAGAAGTTGTGTTATAATCTTGTCATCCCAAATGTAAATGTAATGTAGGGAGGATCTAGTGTTTTATCTGAATGATATAATTCCGAGAATGACCATATTACCTCTACAAATAACCAAGTAATATTTTATCTTTGGCTTTATCTATGAGTTACTAGCATGTTATTCATTTGTATACTGTGTTAGTTAAGCCAAAATGCATTAACTCCAATTGGAACTGCAACAAATCATTTTTTCTCACTGTCTTACTCGTTTGTTTTGTTTATATATTCACCGTATTTGATAAGGCAGCCCTGTTCAGCAAGGCTAAATTTTGACTAATTTTTAATAATATATAATATTATTATTTGTGAGCTTTTGACTGTTTACTCACAGAGAACAATAGCACAGAAATTATTCCTGCTCTGTTAATCATACATGTCACTGATTAAAAATTAACTGTAAAAAATAAGTTACAAGGTAGTAAGGTATGGTATGAGTGCTTACTTTTTAATACTGTACCAGTGTCCAGAGTTAAATCCATACTAGATTTACTCTTAAGATATATCTCCAATTAGAACCTAATTACTTTCTAAGTGGCAATCCCTTTTCCAAAATAATCATACACACAACACAAGATGCTCTACATAAACTTAAGTCTCATTACGAGCTTTGGTCATGGAAAACTTCAGTTACTTTGGCAGGAATTGAACCCATGAATTGGAAGCAAGCATCTTAACCAAGCCACAGTTCCACACCATCAACATTGTAGGATTTGGCCCAGGGATTGGAGGGCAAACATCTTAACAATGGTTGTACGCGTTGCGGGCTTGTGCTTCTTGTTGATCACTCAGCGTGGAGTTGTTACAGATGTCTAGACGGACCACTTCGTAAAATACTTAGACCTAAGCAACTGCAAATATAATTGTGGTTGATGAGAAACAATTAGTACATTAAATAAACATTTCCTTGTATCTATTAATTCTACTAATGCCCTGGTGTAAGTTCACCTATCTCCTCTGAAACCGCTGGAAGGAATGTGCTCATATCTCACACACTGGGGTTTCTATATGTCACGACCACATTCCGCTCCTTTTCTTGGCTGGATGTTGGATATAACAACGAAAAAACTACCGAAAATCAGTACCTGTTTCGTCATGTTTTGCAAGTTGTTTACATCCCCGTTCCGCAACCTTTTTAGCCCACGAACCAAATTAGCCTATATGTCAAGCACTCTGACGTGACCCATCGAAACTCAAAGTCAATAAAATTTCCGTCGTTTTATACGTGTGAGGGATAGTGGGAAGAACACCCACTTGATTCTTATATGAATTGATTAAAATATTATATATTATCACCAACAAAATCACTATGTAAAACCCATAAAAATGAATATATTACTTTGAATTACTCATTTAACAAAATCACGTAAGTTACCAAATTTTTCAACAAGTTAAAGACTTTTAAAAATTAATGATTAACAGACATTTTATTATAAATTCCTAAGCTGCCAGAGATTTATGGGTATGTGGAGTCATAGACACATTAAATTTAAAAATGTTTTCTCATTATAATTTGCAGCTGAAAGCCTAACACATTGAAATGAACAAAACTAATACTTTAAGGTTGTCATACCTGAGGTACAAATGTTTTGATAGTATATTTTTAACATAAAACTGTGGTAACGCACGCATAACAAAAGTCACACTTAAATTGTACTTTCGTTTACTGTAATTTAATTTCCTTTGTCTTCGTTCGTGTTAAGTAAAGTTTTCACGATCTGAAGAGATTATACGACCCATCAATTGGGTTCGTGACCCATAGGTTGCGGAACGGTGGTTTACGTCACGTAAATACAGTACCCCATCTATTCTGTACCACAGTGCTTAGGTCTAAAAAAATCACGGCAGGCCGTAAGAGAACCAGTCTATGTTTTGCAGCTTCATTACGTTAAGTTTCCGCGCAGTGCTTCTCTCTCATCACACGTCAACAAAATGAGTGAGCAGCATGTTCCCGTACCACTTCCGAGTACCCATTCCATTAGGCTCAAAACATCAGCAATAAATAGCATGTTTTAGAAATCGATCAGGTAAAAATAAAGATACATCTTGGCACAAGCCATGGTATAAGCTTGGCCTAATCATACTGGGCTAGCCCTACAGGCCTAGCCTATGATGAGAGACAGACCTAGGTTCATGTTTAGCTTAGTTAGCTAAGGCCTACCGTCTCTCTCTCTCTCCTTCTTGAATCGGGGTCGGATCATTATGGCTATTCTTCCGCAATGCCATAGTGCATTAAGCTGGCATGGATATATGCTAGTGGGTATTAATGCAGAAGATTAAAATCAATTTCTGATGTGTACTCTATGGCTATAAAGTAATATCGCCTTCTGGTTTGTGTGTATTGTAGGTGTATGGGATGAAAAGCGACTAGAAACACGTAAACCACTGGAACGAAAAAACAAAAAGAAACAAACCCAACAACAGCCACTACAACAGCAACCACAACCCCAGCAGCAGACGTCACCACCGCAGCCCAGTCAAGGACCAGTCAACCCCTTACTACCAGTGACAGACGAAAAATCTCCCAAGTTGTTGCCTTATCAAGAGGAATTAGTTCGCTGTCTGGAAAAAGCAAAAGATGCTGCAAAAGCATCAAATAAAGTTCATCAAGTAAGTGAAATATAAAGTTTTATATATTAAAAGCAATTTGCCACTAATTTATCATTTTATTAGTGCCAGCTTATTATTATTGTTATTATTATTATTATTATATAATTATTGGTATAATAATTCTATTGGTTTTCAATGAAGATTTTTTGTAAACCTATAATAATTTGTAAGTTTTAGAAATGTTTTGTAATTTCACTACTATCAAAGAAGATTTTCAAATGGTATAAAGATTTTACTGTGAATGGGAAACCCCAAAAACTTAAATTAAAATATTTAATTGCTAATTTGAAATATCATCTAGCGTAATATAAAAACAATTCAGTTTACAATGAGTTAAAAAGTCCCATATTCATTACTGAACCTATGGGAATGAGCTGTTAGCACATCGCGGCATTGTGTTGTAGTGAGGGCAGTTCCTTTTCATGCCGCCTTTTCTTCCCCATTAGTGAACCGTGTACGGATTTATACTCTTTAGTGGAGAGAGGCGAACGTAGATAAAGTGCCTTGTCCAAGAACATAGGCATATTGCACAGCGAAGGTTTGAACCCCGACCTTGGTTAAGAGACCACTCCCGATGATTTACAGATTATGAAATAAGTAAAAAAACAGTTAGCAAGTAAACTATTTTCTGCTTCTCATATTTTCAATTGATGGCAAATATTACTTGCAATAGCTCAAAAGACAGACAGTTATTATCTTTATGACGTCAATGTTCTTAAAAATCCATTTTCTAATTTCTGTTTCAGCCTAGTGGCCGATTTGATGAGATTCTGGAAAGAATGAAGACATCGTTAGACCTGGGAAGCAGAAGTAGCAATGGAAATTCTTGTTTTGGAATAAAGGGTTTTCCTTTTAATGGATGTAAACCCGAGGATAAGGGTATGCGACTTCCAAATGCACAAAGTTGCCCTTTGAACCTATCAGTGTCAGGGGAGGACGGTATTATCAATGATGTTGATGTTACGAATATAATACCACCGGGCTTTAATAACTTCAATGGACACCATCAACCTGCAATCCCGGTAAAGCAAGAGGTCATAG
Organism: Anneissia japonica; assembly: GCF_011630105.1. Classification (NCBI taxonomy): domain Eukaryota; kingdom Metazoa; phylum Echinodermata; class Crinoidea; order Comatulida; family Comatulidae; genus Anneissia; species Anneissia japonica. The sequence goes on from NW_022756106.1 coordinate 1,306,775, forward strand.
GGCACACTGAAATCAATTTTGATATGAGCAGTCCTGCAGATTATGACGCAAATATGCCCACTGCCATGAGAGGCCATCCCGATTCACTTTTATACAACATGACTTTAATGGGCTGTGTTATTCGTCAGACTGTAGCATTTACAAAAGGAATACCAATGTTCCGAGATTTGACGTATGAGGATCAGGCCGTTTTAATTAAAAATGCAATTCTCGAGGTGTTAATATTGAGGTGTGCGGAATGTTATAATCCCGAAAAGAATGCTGTTGTTGATGATATTACTGGGAGCGAATGGAGCTACGACGCAATGATGTCGTCGGGTTTCGGGACTTCAGCTGAGCCTACGCTGAAGTTTGTTCAAGCAGTCAACGCTATGAATCTCACCAAAGAAGAATATGCGTTACTGCAGGCTATAGCCATTATTTCCCCTGGTATGTATTTTACACAATTTGGACAATTTTTTTTTTTAAATGAACCAATGAGTGAACAGATGATAACCAAGAGGACTTATTTCCATTAAGGCTCTGTTTTTTACATCACATAAAAATAAGAACATTAATTATTGTTACAATTTTTTTTCTATGTTGAACCAAAAAAAATAAGACAAGAGTGATATGTGTAATATTTCCTTGGCAATCTGCCAACTTCTTCAATGATTCCAGACTACACCTCCAGCCATCTGTGTTTTGATGATTACAGTAGTGTGATCAGATGTCTGAAACATGTTTGTATGATCAAACATTGTCTGTTGAAAACATTTGGTAACATGCCTGGTCTAAGTGGAGGGATCTAGATGTGTATAAGAGACTGGTTGTGGGTTGGATGAATGTTAGGGAAGCATAAACTAAAACATTTCAGAACAACTTAAAATGCCTCTAAATATAGCAGTTTCTATAGGCTTATCCCCTTTGATCTCTCACAAGAATTTACCTCTGCATTCTGATCTGTGCCTGGTAGCCACACTAGCCTCACCTGAAAATTGTCAAAACTCCTATGGGACAGGTTTTGGTGTGGGATTCCCTATGGCAGCAAATTTGTTCCAATAATTCGGTTAAAATACTAAAAATGACCATTAGGTGGAGATTAAGTTTCGCATTCTCATTTTTCGCATCTCCAAGGCCGATACCAGCCTACACCAGGGATACCCTAATTTTTCCCCCACTAAAATTCAACAACTGTAGGCCTATACTTTTTATAATGAGTGGCAATATGTTAGCTGAGAATACGGATGAAAAGAAGAGATGCCTAGAATATTATACATTGATTTATATATATATATATACATTTTTTTTTGCCCTCAGATCGCCCAGATCTTGGGCAGAAAGAAAAGATAGAAGAAATTCAGAGGCCGATGGTAATCACGTTACAGAACTTATGTAAAATCACGCATCCTGATGACAAGCTCCTCTTCGCAAAGTTGATCATGAAGTTGACCGACGTACGAGAAGTGGTGACGCGACACATTAGCGATATTATGCAGATGAAACTCCCAGATAATCAATTTGAACAAATATTCCCTCTTATCAATGAAATATTCAACTTTTGATTGAACTGTTCCACCTAGTAAAAGCAGCTCTCGCAAGAGCTATCATTGTTTTTGAAATTGTTAGCTCATTATTATACAAATTATAATTTTTCATTGTGTGAAAATAAACACTCCATTCTGCAATTGGGAATTTGCAAGAGGAAATTAGTACAGTGTATTGACAATCAACAACACAACCCACCAACCTACACTTGTCCCAGAAAAATATTCATTTTGTTTTAATAAAATTTTATAAATTTGATCTTAAGAATATGCAGTTTTTCTGGGATCTATCTTTAGGTCAGATTATATTTTGCATTTTTGTACCTTATTGGTTGGGCATAGTATATGGTACTAAACAGTAGAGAGTGAAAATCTAAAACTAAAAAAAACATAATATGAATGGAACCGGATGCCCCTTTTTATGGATGCCCCTTTTATGAATATATTATAAATAATAATAATATGGTTAATTTTATTTAATAATGACTAGGAAAAAGTGCATATATAATTGTATATATACTGTCTCTTATACACATCTAGATGTGTATAAGAGACAGGGCACACTGAACATCCTCTTTGGTGATTTGTTGATGAAAAAATTGAATGAAACATGGGATTGTCACATAGAATGTGTCTGACTGCCTCTAACTTTGTGTATTTTAGCACTTGATTATTAATTTTTATGTAGTACAGTAATATGAAATTACAGTGCATCTGATCTTTCAGTTATTTGATTTGTGGTAAAATTGTAACAAACATTAATCGGCTGATGTTGAAACCTTATTAATTAAACATTCTAATAATAATTATGTTAATTAATCATTCTAATAATAATAATGATGTTATATAATCATTCTACTAATAATGATATAATAATAATGATTTATGCCATTTATATGGCACTTTTCATGGAATGGTTTGTTACAGCAAGAACAGTAACTATGCCACATGCAACCTCCTCTAATTCCTCAGGAGAATTCACTCATGAATATTCAGCGCTGATTGAATAAATTAAATCATTTGCAACCAAACGATATAAAATATTAACCAACTTCAACAGGGTAAACGCATTCAAGTAAAAGAGTGTTCTGTTGTGGCGCCGAGAAAAACGCACTATCAAACAAAATTAAAATAAAAACTGAAATTTGCTAAAACTGAACTTTGTTAGAAATAAATCAAAAATATTAAAAATGAATAAAAGTATTATGTAGATAACAGGCTCTTACTTCCTGGCATTAAGACACAATAATAGCATTGAATTATAACTGCTGCGTTTACTTTCCCCCTTCCCACATTATTTTGTATAATCATTCAATCAAATATGTTACAACACTCTTGATAATTATTCATATTTTGGATTACATTTCATTGTTTTAACGTTGGTTAATTGTGCTATTCATCAATATAATAGGAATTATATTTTTAAACATTACTAGCGAACCCCATTAAAATATGTAAGTGTATTATTGCAACATTCATTTTCAAATTTATTTATTGTTTTCTGAGTTAACAGAAAACAGTGGAACATAAGAAATGATTAGTAAGTTTAGGGGAAATATTTGTCAAGGGGAAAAATAGCCAACAATCGTGTTTGTTTATCCAATAATTGTTTTTATTTTAGATTTGTGTTCTTCACTGTTTGTCTTCAAATTTATATACATATATTTATTTATATTTTTAAAAGCTAGCGATATCATAGTAGTGTTGTGTAATTTAAGATGTGATGTTTTGTATTTCCATTTGGGTTTGATCTTAAGAAGTCTATGAGAACAGTATAAGTACTGTACATACACTATATAACTGCTTGCCTGTACATACTGCCTACCAGACAGCCCCTCTTCATTACATACCGGCATCTAGTCGCAAATAAAGGTCAGTTGAATCGCAAAGATGGCCCGCATTGTGGCGAAGTAATGCTCTGTTTTTCCCGGTGCCTTAAATATAGCCTAAATGTCAGAAAATAGTGTTGTATAGGCCTAGATGTGCATGCCCTGGGCATAGAGATGCCATGGCTTAAGTTACTCGTTTTATGTAAAAAAAGGTTATGTTGTTGATGTAAGTACAAGAAACACCACGAACATTAAAATGTTCTATTTCTTTGCATGAAATACAAATTGTCGTTTGCATTTTTATTGACTTGCCAAGTGAGTGATGAATGAGTGACAGTTTTGATGATAATTACAAATTTATGCTTCCAGTATTTTGGTGAAAGTGAGCGAGGGAGGTGTAGGCCTATATCTTCGTGGATACGGTATAGGAAATAGAAGGAGAATAACCACTGCTCTTTGAAATCAGGTTTTTGATAGCGCACCGTCTTTCGGATTAGAGGTTTAAGCCATTGGTCCTATGTGAAATATAAAGCCCATGTGCACATTAAAGAATGCAGTACACTCTTAGGGCCTAATTCTACTGACAAAATACAAAAGTACGGTATTCAGTGAAACTGGTTTTCATAATTGTTTATAAAAAAAACCGCATTGCAGTTTAATTTTAACACGAACAGAAACCGGTTTCTCCTAAGGAGGTCGTTGTGCAAGACGTCATTTTTACCCACAGCGAGTTCGTTAGGCGAGCTAGCCAGCCGGCTAGCCTCCCCCTCATCTCCCCCCCCCCCCCTTCCAACAGATTAATCACTAGTCTTGTGATGGCGTCGGTCCAAATTACGCCCGACATTACTGGTACGTTTGCTAAATTAAAAAATTAAAATACACACTTCGCGCCAAAATGAGAGTTGTTTATGTTCCGATAACCATTTGACAGTTTGCTAGGTCAGGTCAACTTGTGGTCAAACTGAGACCGCTATTGCGTTGCAGCTAAAAATTGCTCGGTGAATACGGGTTTGAGTACGGTATTCGGCGATCGAGATCAGATTCAATTGGGGTTTTCAAAACCAGTATTTGAATTTTATGGGACCCATTTCCACTGACAAGAAAATACGGATCTTTGAGAATACTGGTCTTGAAACCGGAATTCTATTCTTAGCAGAAACAGGCCCTTAGGAAAGGAGTAATGGATTGTCCCCTGTGTAGTCCTCAATCACCACCAAAAGTACCCCATTGGAATTCTTTGGACCTATGGGTCAATCGTGTTTATACTGATGAATCCAATCATTTGGAGTGCACAGCCTCAAGTAAGATTTAATTTAGCTTATGCGTGGTCAGTCTAACCATGGATGTATAAAATTACGTTTACATTCTGCCATGTGTGTGGCACATGCTGATGACAGTGATATGATTTATATTGCCTATGTTTAATCCATGTGCCAATATAATGATGATGACGGTGGCGTTAGCGATGATGCCGAAGATGGCAATGACAGTGATGTTTAAAGATGATGATCATGATAATGATTATGATCATCATAATGATTATACACTGATATAACAAATGACTGTATAGTAATATAACATTGTATTTTACGGTCGATGTAGAGCAAGAAATAAGCTAATTCTACTTGCTTAGTTTACATGAAATCCGTGAATGGTGATCTGACCACTCAGAAACTACCCCCTGGACTTGAATTAATTGACGTTTATGATGATGTACGAGGCCACAAGTCTACGAAATGTGAACTTGAACGATAGCTAAATACGGGTGTTGATTTTTTGGGTTGCTTGCCTTTTAAATGGCCCAGTGCAATTTATAGATTGTCTACTCTAAAGACAATTCTACTCCCGGGAATCTGTTCAATCATCAATTTTCAAAACGATTTGTGGACGTGGGTGATGACTATGTGGATATTGACTATGGCCATCAAGGGGTGGGGGAGGGGATCGCATCCCCGGGCGAAAACAATTGAGCACACACTGATAATTTGCTGAGCAAAAAAGAATACTCTCAAATACTTAAATCTCGTCTCATTTCACCTCGTGCCAGCTAATGCATCTCACTTAATCATTAGGCCCTGCGGCCCGCCCACTTAAACTTCGCGCCAAACCGATTCCCCGACACACCCAACACACCTCCATCCCTTTACGTCAATACTCCTAGATACGACACAGCTGGTATTGGCTGGATATGTTGAAGATATATAGCGACTTTCACAATGTAAAGAAGGTAGGTCTATTACTTTACTACTGTAAAGAGTTTACAACCTAATTTATTATATTTTGGTCAAACATTCACATCGTGGGTGGAGACAAACGTAAATATAAAGTGCCTTTCCCAAGGACACAAGCGAATCCCTGACCTCAGGGTTGAGAATCCCCAACACAACCACTGTATCGATCAATCAATCAATCAATCTAATTAACGTGAAAACGGTGACTGTTCTGGTGACGTCATTGTTAATTTTCTTCCATAGGGGCCTACGTCCCCTATTATTACTATCCGTATACCAACGGTGAAAAAGTTCATGTTTGTGCAAATGAGTGTGGGGTATAGCCTTATCCTCAGATGATGGAGCCAGCGGGTGTTCAATGGAAAATTAATAATTTGTTATGTAATAGGCCTACAAGCCTTTTTTCCCCGAATGTTTAAACATATCAATAAAGTAAGGTCTATGACGTCATTATATTACATGCATCATGCATAGGCCAACGTGCAGCACGCAGTGTATTGATTCCGTTGCGTGAAGTAAACGAGTTGTGGTTACGTTTACGCACGTAGCTCCTTCCTTGAAAGGCGATGGAATCCCGACGGAGACGCACTTAAAACACAATGTTCTGCTTCTCCCCTCTCTCAGGACATGACCCACCTCTTGTTTGTCTGTCTGCCTGCACGTCGATCAACAACGCATCCATCAACTTTAATGACTTATTGTACAAAAATGGAAATTTAGGTGACCGCTGTGCCTACGTTTACTTGTGTACGTCTTTTTAAGCTTTTATATTTAACGATTATTAACGACTAAAGTGCTGTTAAGGCCCTAAATGCTTCTAATTTAGGTAAGCCAAATGTAATTGATGGTGTTTGGGAATTGCAATTAGGCCCACGAGTAGACAAGTAAGTAAAATAACAGCAGCTTTTCACACTTTACTTGTGCCCGTAGTCCTACATTGTAGAATCCCAGCGGCCTGTGCGAAAGTCGTGTCGGCGACTGGATGTAAATTTATTCAAAATTCGACTTGTAATTTATTCTAAAAAGACCCCCAAGTTGGGGAGGCGAGACAAGAATTCACAACATTGGAAAGTGCATATGTATAAGAATAAAATCAAATACAGTATATTAAAAGTATCAGTAACAATACACAAAATCAAGGCCCCTTCTGGTTGCGATCGTTAAGCCTTGTTCCGGGCCTTTTTGCAATAAATTCGCTATATACACTGTTGCTACAGTGATTTCCACTGCAAGCGTTGCATCGGGAAGAAGGCTTCCCGAATTCGACCGAGCGTCGCCGAAAGTCGTCGACGAAAGCATGTAGCGATGTTATGGAATCCAGGATTTACTATATATAACAATGCCATATGGTAACGCACCAATGGCTCTTTATATCAGCTCTTAAATTATGAAATCCAATGAGAGGAGACCTATATACCATGCATTGCTTAGCAATTGAGATGACAATATAATGCCCTGGAGTTATATTATAGATACACATTTTTTTTTAAATGAAAAACTTTGAGTACATGGATATTTGTTCTAAAGAAAATCAATATATAGGCTATATGTAGATATTTATTTATTTTATCTATTTATTTAATTATTTATTTATATTTTATTGTTTTTATTCATGAAATATTGCTTGTTTATAGGACCCCATTGGAATTAAGCTGTTCTTCAGCTTTATGGTTTATCCTGGTATTTTGTCATGGTTCTTTGTGAATTTTGAGTACCGAATAAAGCAAACAAACTTATCAGCTATAGTAGAACCCTTGCTTTGGGACACCCCTAATAAGGGGACCCCCTATTATTGTATTTCGGCCACAGAATGAAGGAAAGTATGTCTATAACCAACCCCACTTTTTGGCCAGAAAGTGTCCCCTTAAAATATGGGTTCTACTGTATTAATAAGTCACACATCTAAAATATATGCAATAACTACAAGATTTGTATATTTCAATCGTTGAAGAAACTCTTCTAATTTTTAGTTATAATTTTTTTAAATCAGCAATTCATATATATATTGGATTTTCTGTTTAAAATTCTGTTTTATAATAGACTTGGATGAGATGACATATTGTTGATATTGCTCTTGTTGCCATGTTATTGACAGGTTAGTGATGTCAGTGGTTTACCAGCTGATTGCATAGACTTTGCAAAAGGACGTGGTGCTTTCCCATCGGAGATTTCACTCCTGGAGATGCAGACAGACCTGGAGTGGAATCCACAAGTAACAACTCTTAATTCCTGGCCACTTTACATTACAGATGATGGTGCTGTTATCTACTACAGGTAAAAAAAAAAAAAAAAAAAATCTTATAAAACCAGGAATGATATTCTTTCAATTTAAACAGGATTTTAATATTTGTTTTAACATTTCTGTAACGATGTTTAAATTACTATCATAAAAATGATTTAATAAAATAACAGTGATGAATAGCTGTCTGTAGTTTGGTGGTTAAGATGCTTGCCTTCCAATCCCGAGTTCTAGGCTCAAATCGTGTCAAGTGACAAGAATTTTTGTTCACAGCCATAAACAGCTCCTTTTCCTAATCCTCGTAGTAACACTATGCTAAAGTTAATGGGACTTTGCTGTCACAAGTATTTATCCATCACAGCCTCGCTATGGATTGGGTCTGTCTCTTATACACATCTAGATGTGTATAAGAGACAGCTATAAATATAGTATAACAAGAAAACGAATGAGAAATCAGGAGCACATGATACTTTTATTATTCCCTTTCCCATAGGTTGCGATTACGGAAGAAAAGCTGGAAGAACCCTGCTGCAGTCTATGTCGACAATCAAGTCTACGATGAAGACATCCCGATTTTTAGCAACTGGGAATTGTTCATTGAAATTTTGCAAAGTAACTATTGCCCTTTCTATTTTTATAATTTTTTAAATGTTTTATTGTCTTTGTTTTTGCCTTGTCTGTTTAAAACACCCAGCCTCAAGTTTTTTCTCAAATGTAAAGGCACATATTTCCAATTACATCCCCTGTTTTAATTCAAATCTGACAATGGTTTTTTTGGTCTAGCGATACATACTCGCCTCAAGGCTAGCCAAATTTATTATATGTCATAAGTTCTTATATTGATAACTAAATTTGCTGGAAATGATCACTTTGTTTTTCCCTGAAACTATGTTTCATTATGAATATTCTACCACGCACTAAACTTACTAAAAGGACATTGAGATGTGTTTAACTTGAAATCTTGTAATTTTTAGATTTTTAGTATTTTAACCCAATCAGTGGAACTAATTATCCCTATCTGGAGGGGGTGGGGGGGGGGTTGCATCTACATTCCCCAAGCCTACACCCATGCGACCGTATACTAAATATTATGTTGGAGTAGAATACCTGCCGTACACAACCGGTGTCAGTCAGTACCACTCCGTGTATAACACCTTAACTACTACAGCAGGTACAGCAAGGTCAGTGTTATTTGCTTGTGGTAGAAACAAAACTAGTCTACAGTACCAATTGAGGCCTTGACTACTTAGGGTTAGGCTGGACGGTGTGGGAGTCTGCATCCCCCCCCCCCCCCATGATTGCAAATTATTTTCACTAAGTGAGTTAAAATTCTAAATATGACCATTAATTGGAATAGGGATTTTGTTCATCATTCTTAATTGATTGTACCCCAAGGCCATTTTCGTAGCCTCTCCTTCTGCGAGACATAGGCTATGTTCACACACACGGCGTAAGACTGGCGTGGCTTACGCCAGGCGTAAGCTAATCCACGGATTAAAATTCCAAAGTGTTCACACAAACGGCGTTCGTTGCACTAGCAGTAATATTGGCCTATCTGGTGTGGAATAGTTTTCAGTTTTAAATAATGTACGTGTTAACATTATTAAAATTAACAGTGCATCATGAAAACTTTTAAATCTGTGAATTGTTCGAAGTGAACTTAGGCCTATATGATTATTGTATTTTAAATGAACAATTTACTTTTGATTTTTCAGCTAGCATTGTTAATGTTGCTTGTTTTAATAGACAGTCTAAATGGTTAAAATATCTTACAAAACACAATCAATAAATCATATACATTATAACTAAGTAAAATGCAATAGAAAAGGAACCCCTTTACCATTTCATTTATAGAGAGCACAGAAAAGAGACCAAAGTAGCGAATATATTGCAATCGTGATTGGTCAATCTCTTGAAATGAGGTCAAATCATTCAAGCATCACTGGCGTTAGCTCAGTGGCGTTAGCTAATCTGGGGTCTGCAGGTAGCGTTAATAACGCCAAGGACGTGGCGTAGTGAGTGGCTTTAACAACGCCACTGCCTAGTTCACACACAAAGGCGTACGCTACGCCAGGCTTAAGCCAGCCTTACGCCGTGTGTGTGAACATAGCCAAACATCAGCCTATGCCCTTGGACTAGTAGTTATTGTCAGAACCTGGTGTTGCTTAATTGTGAACAACTTCCTCCATCCAGATCACAGCAAATGCCTCATACATGATGCGACACAGAAATTATTGAGGAAAGTGGAGTGGCATTCAAGGACCTGAAAAGGGAAGAACCAATGGTCGAAAGAGGATGGTTTTGTGTGTGTCCATGAGGCCCCTAGAAACCTCATAGTTCTAGCTGCCATTTTAATCTTACAGGGATTGATTACAGTGTTTTAATTGTTGTTATGATACCTTGATGTTCCTATTGATACCAAGGACTTTTAACTAGCAGCAGGAAATCATAAAAATAAATGTATATGTAATCCAAACCACATGACTTTCTTTTGGTTTTACTTATTTTGTAGTTTCATATTTAGTTTGATTGTTTATACTAGCTTTAGTTTATTCCTGACAGGCACCTCCTTCCCCCACTGGCTGCACCCCAGATTTATGTATTTATTTGTTTAAATTTATGACTGATCCAACTGATTGTCAGACAGACCTGCCTGACTGACCGATTGACTCAGGACTTAGTGTGCTTGTACTAAATTGTTAAAATTATTTTCACAGTTAAAATGGCAAGTTATTATCCAATGCCTGGTCAGCAGTTTCCCATTGTGAATCCGGTAAGAATAAATTACTTGCACTTTACATTTGCATTATGTGTGACAATTTTATTTAATCTTGCTGTTAGAATTTTGAAAATGTAAAAATCCGGAACATTTGTGTATGATTGACATGTCAATAACATGACCTGAGCATAATATTAGCTGGGTATAGTACTGTACGTAAGTTCAGCATGGCTTTGTGTAACATGAGTTGAGATAGTACATAGCATAATAATGAGCTTGGCTGGCTAAAGCCCTGTCTAGACTAACAACTTTTATTTGACAAAAACATGTGACATACCTAAATATGACATCACATCCTGACCATAGGCACAGTATGACTATATATGGACATACAACAGTTTTTTGTCACTGAAATTTGATGTGGACAGAGCCTAAGATAATACAACCTGGGGATTGAATGAGCTATTAAAGCATATGACTGAGCATTGAATGAGCTAAGCATAATATGACTGAGCATTGAATAAGCTAAGCCTAACATGACCTGAGCATTGAATGAGCTAAGCATAATATGACTGAGCATTGAATGAGCTAAGCATAACATGACCAGAGCATTGAATGAGCTAAGCATAACATGACCTGAGCATTGAATGAGCTAAGCATAATATTATGACTGAGCATTGAATGAGCTAAGCATAATATGACATGAGCATTGAATGAGCTAAGCATAACATGACCTAAGCATTGAATGAGCTAAGCATAATATGACCTGAGCATTGAATGAGGTAAGCATAATATGACCTGAGCATTGAATGAGCTAAGCATAATATGACCCAAGCATTGAATGAGCAGAGCATAATATGACACAAACATTGAATGAGCTAATTTTAATATGACCTGAGCATATCAGAACCTGTGAATAGAGTACCACAGTCATGTCGTCACAACACCAGGCGACGCCCTCTGTTGTTAAGCATACGTTGGTTACCGTTCATTACGCCTGAATGACTTCATAGGCTATCTGGAATAGGCATTTTAAAACCTAATATTTTACTATCAGAAGAATGTAATAAAAACACAAAAGCCCGCATTATATTAGTTATCGAACACACATTTAATCATCAATTAAAATTTTAAAAGAAAAATTAAGATATAAAATCTTAATAATTACAATGGAAATTGGGATCAATGGTTTGTCAGTGGAGACAAGGTCCGGTTGAACTCATTTTGTGTTGCCAATAGGAACAGAGTAGTGTCATGCGGTAACACTGTAGTACTCTATAGCAGGAGCTTACCCTCAGCTGAAGTTGGCTAAACATGCCCCTCATATGGTTAAAAATTGACATTTTTTCATTGATTTAAATTTGTTTTCAGCCGGTTCCATATGTGGGAAACATTCAAGGACAAATGTTTCCTAACAAAATGATTTTCATCCAGGGCAGTGTACCAATTGGAGCAGATAGGTAATCAATTTTGTTCATAATATACTGTGTTTAGAAACGGGACATGTCCACCTTTGAAAAAAAGATTGCTTACCCTAGGTATCCCCACTGGAAAAAACACCTGATATCACTTTATTTTCCCCCCAGGCCTCCCTCCCCTTCACTTAAAATATTGAGCCCATCCACTTAAATTTTGGACCCCTTCCCAAACATCATGTCCATATTTCTATATGCAACTGTTTGTATTGAGTGCTTCAACTTTGTTGTGTTCATGCTAGGTTGATGTAGGGCTTGGGCTTGTAATATGCACATAACAGTCATCTATGATTAACAAATGTATTTCTCTTTTCTAGGCTAGTTCACAATTCTGTGATCTGTTTACCAAGTGTGATTTTACACAGAGAGCTGTGTATAAACAACACACTAGTAAAGTTAGTTGTGTATACACTACAGACTTCAACAGCTTGTTTTGTATATTTTAAACAGTTATTTTTATTGAAGATTGCATAAATTTTGTTTGCATAGAATAGAATATAAATCTTTCTTTATTCCGGATAGTCAGTATTGTTGCGCTGTTCTTCCCTGAGGTCCAAGGGTATTTTGTAGTCAAAAGTCTGTAAATAAACAAAAACTGCTTTGAATTGATTTAAATATTTTAATTTAATTGTTTTAGGGTTTATTACTCAGATTTTAACATGTCACAGTATATCACATACACTCCATAGATATCAGCATTGTATTTACTGTTCGTTATTTGGCCCGCCCATTTGTTCCTTGCACATAATATATAACTCTTTCCACCTGGTATTTGGAATGCACATGCATACTACAATTGTTCAGTGACTGAAAGTGTTTCTATAATTTTTTGGTGTAAACTTATGTGTAAACATTTTTTAAATACACTAATTTCTATGTTCAAGTTGATAATTTTTATATTACTTCAAAGTGGGCAAGTTAGTTTCAAAAATGATTTTTATGACTTTTGGAATTTTGCATGGAACGATACATCTTTTAAACAAACAAAAATTAAAAAAGAATATTTGGATACAGGATTGACCCAAGAAAGTAAACACATTTTCAGTGGCATCCTATGGGTATGTTATGTAGACATAATTCTTATGTACAGTGCTACTGGTGTTGGAAAGGTATTCTTGTTTAATGGGAATGCTGAAAACAATTCTTGTACATAGGATAGTGCCAAGCAAGGTGATGTGATGAGGGATAGGTATCTAGCCCTATTGTTGTAGTTGCTAATATATTTAATTTTATGACTGTATTGAATGAGTAATGCCATTGAGTTGGTTTTCCTTATCCTTTCAATAAATGCTATCTTTATTGAGAGTTGATAACTAATAAGTGTTCACTCCCACCTTGATAAACTTCTGAAGGGTACTCAACAGTACAAAGGTTATAAATATATTCATGTCCTCCATTTGGGGTTAATTCTTGCCATAGTACTGTATCTAAATTTACAAGGTTCCATACCACCAATTCTATCTTTATCAGCTCCAAATTTTTAAGATATTTTATTTCTGATTTGGAGTGACAATGTCAAATTTGTAATGAGATACGAGACACTCCTCCATGTTTATTCTCAGTGCTGAAATTTGTAATGAGATATGAAGACTCCTCCATATTTATTCTCAGTGCTGAACTTTTCAGTACAATAATTTTATACCTTTTCATTTTTAGCACATTAGGACTATCTTTAATTTCTTTAGTCAAAATATTAATTCTACTTAGCTCATGTTTAGCATACTATAATAACTTTAAATCGCATAGTTCTTTTATTAAAAAGTCTATTAAAAAGAAAATCCAAAATTTATGGAAAGGAGAAACAGGAAACTCTTTTTGCTGTCAGCTTATATCAGGTCATGCTGTTATGCTGGAAGATACATCAAATCTAATGTATACAGGCCAAAGTATTTTGGAATATGAATATCTACCACTGTTATAGTAATTAGCTATTCTTGTTGTGCTGAAAATATAAAAAACTATTAAGGAGGCAGCTAGGCACAACAAACTATATTATCTTTTAGCTTGGCCTTATGTTCTATATTTGTTATTAAAACTGCACTGGTGCATAATGTTAGCCTCTATGCATTTCATATTAATTATTAATACCCCATTTTATATGTCTGTTCGTTGAATTATGTCCTCGTCATTAAATTGCAAAATAGTGATAGATGAAGGAAAATTTTGCTAGATTCTAAGAAGTATTTATATACATAGTCATGCTTATACAAAAGAAAAAATCAGTCAATTTTAAAGTGTCGTACTTAACATATTTTTTATTAATGATTATATTTTCTATTATTTTTAAGGTTCCATATCAACTTGCAGTGTGGTACAAGCACAAATCCGAGAGCAGACATTGCCTTGCACTTTAACCCCAGATTCCAGGCACTGAAAGTTGTCCGCAATACTCTGACTCGTCAAAGCTGGGGTAAAGAGGAGACCCAGGGAAGCTATTTCCCATTTGCTCATGGCCAACACTTCCAAATTATTATTTTGTGTGAGCCACACCAGTTTAAGGTAAACATTTTTATTTTATTTATTTTTTTATATTAGTATCAGTTTATGGGTAATAGTCTTATAAATGCATTATTATAAATCCTTATAAATCCATTGATGGATTAATTGAAGGCCAATAAACATCTTCTCAAGGCGTTTTAAAAAGAATCAATTCTGGAAGTATAGAAGTGATTTTGTGCAGTGGGAAAGGTTTCCAACCTCAAAGTCAGAGTTTCAATCCCTCACTGTACGGTTCGGTTCAGTCCTTGAGCATGGTAATTTATAAAATGTATTAGATTCTACCTGGTTAGAGTTAGAATGCCAAATGCACTACAGCTGCAGCATTATGGAATACTCCCATATCGCATAATGGGCTTAGCATATACAGTACGACTACCATTATTATCATTCATTAAATAGCCTCTATATAGATTCAGAGTAATTCCCACTCCAAAAAAAAGCAAACAACAGAACCACACAAGCCTATAATGTATCCTGGAGCTTGTGTTCTGCTTTATATGCATGAATATAATCAAATGTATTTTTATTGCCCGGAGGTTTGTAAGTAACAATGGATACAGTAGATGGGTTTAAAAAACAGTTTAGATTGCTGGAATTGTTCTTAGTTTTACAAGTAGTACAGAAATGTAGAAAGAGGTTCTAAAAGGAAAGGATAATATTTCAGCCATAGATGATTGTAGTAGGCCTGCTATAAAGACTAGTTTCATGACAGAATGTTATGTCTTTAGCATGAAGTGCTCTTTTTTTAGGTGTGGAGCCACTTTGACCTGAAACGGATGCTTTGTTCTTGGAAGCTATTGTCAATAAAATTAGTCTTTTATGTACCATGTTCCTCTGTGTTTTAATTATTCTGTTAGACTAGCATGGCCCATTATATTTTTCTATGACTCGATGCATTGTATATAGCATCGATCACGGAAAAAGTCATTCTCACTATTTTCAAACACATTTGATTGACGCTCCAGGAAGGTCCATTCTGCGCATCGCCAGCCCATATACCCCATATTCCAGTGGCCGGAAAATGGGGTATGACATAGGCAGATTCAAGGGGGTGCCTCCCACCCCCCCTGCCCCTATGAAATTTAAGAGCACCATGCTTCCGCGATACAGATCCACCAATGATCTCTTTGGTTATGTGATGCACCTTGAGGCCTTAGTGAATACACACTATATTATTATTATTATTTTTTTTATTATTATTATTATTATATTCATTTCAGGTGGCAGTAAATGGGCAGCACTTCATCGAATACAAGCACAGGATTCAGCAGCTGAATCGTATCGATACCCTTGCCATTGATGGAAAAGTACAGATTTACTCAATTCGATTTAGCGGAGGGGAACCACAGGTAGGTATTTGACCATCATACTATTTTGCTATCTATGCAGTTATTGTTGCAGTGGGATATAGTTAATTTGAACAGCACCCTCAATAGTAGTAAATATAGGTCATAATTGAGGTTACATGGTTAATCAAGCCTAATGATTAAATTTCCATAGTTCTGTAGAACTTGAGAAATCTGCCTCTGTTCCTTTGTTCTAACCATGTGTTGATTTGTCTGTTTATAATCAAGATTTAAACTTAGTTTTGCCTATGGTTTTGCAGTTTTTGTATAACATCCAGAATGCAGTATATACAGGGGAGTCTTGCGAAAGACGTAAGGAGTGATTTCTAATCATAATTTTTGAAGCAACTTCAGACGTTCCGTACAGGGTTCCCTAGGACTTGAGAACTCTTCCATTCCTATATGGCATGCCCCTACATTGGCTGATAATCAACAACAATTTTTTTAAGTGTAATTGTAAATCAGCAAAAACTGTATCATTAAATGTTATACTGATATTCTTTTGCTTTTCAGGCACATGCCCATGCAATGGGACCAATCTTTAACCCAGTAAGTACTTCATGATTATATTTAATGATAATAATAATCTAATGATTATTGATTATATATCAAAATCATATTTTTGTAAATTGCTTATTAATAGCCACCGTATTATACCGCAAAACCTCGAATAGAAGCCAATGGGCTTAATCTCGAGAAGAAGCCCATCTCGAGTTGAAGCTCCCTCTTTAGTTTGCGAAAGTACCCTCGAAAAGAAGCCCATCTTCAAGATAGCATTGGCTTTTTTCGAGATAGTACAGTACACTGTACATGCATTTCAAAGAAACAAAATAATTAAAAACATGCTTGGTTTATAGAGTAGTTTAGGTGATTTAATACCAGTTAATACACTCCATGATACAGATTGATGTTACAGTGGCCCTATTTATTGTTATATAGGAGTAATTCCCAAAATTCAGCATTCATTTTGAAAAGAAGCCCCCTCTTTACTTTGCAAAAGTAGCCTCAAAAAGAAGCAAATCTTGAATAGAAGCCCATCTAAAGTTTGCAAAAAGAAGGGCTTAAATTTTTTATGGTAGTTTTACTTATGTTTAATATTGCATTGATATTCATTTTACAGTATAAAGAACAAACATCAATAACATTCAAGTGCATTTAATATTTTTATTAAAAGTGTTATCCATGTATTGTACTAATTACATGTATATCTGTAACATCTGTATTTATTATTTGCGTACTGTTAGTATTGAAAAGCAATAAAATATTGATCTAACTAAATTATTCACAAAGATAAAGTGCATATTCATTTTCATTTTTGTAGCCAGTGCCATATACTGGCGGTATCCAAGGTGGAATGGTACCTGGTCGACTTGTATTCGTTTCCGGCATTGTGAAACCAGGAGCTGATAGGTAAGTATAAGAATAAATCGTTTGAATTGAGGACAAAACAAATTATGTATTGTACATCATCATTAGCTTTCACCAATTAATAATTCAAAGTTTGTCTGTTTTGGAGGTCAAACATAAAAAACAAACAAATGATATGATGGATATGTTATCATCTTTTTTTTATAGATATAATTTCTTCTTATCGTGTCCACACACTTGCTAGATACTTTGTTTCAGCCAGAGTTGGACACAGTTTCTAGCACAATCATTGTAATCTACCAGGTCTGTCAGATAGCATGATGAAAATGATGATACAAGTAGATGCTGACTTGATCATGTGTGTACTGGTGGTAGAATTAGCGTTATCCAGGTCTGCGAAGAGGATGCTTCTACCATGACCCCATAAACATAGATAGGAATATAATAAAGAATATTATTGCAATTGTTATTATTTAAATGTACATCACTTGTATTCATTTATGTTGCCGGTATATATGGAGGACTGGGAATTTTAATTCCGGAGCAGTCCCCGAATATGAAAGATAATGACAAAGTAAAACTTTGTTTGTTTATTGTTTTTTAGATTCCACATCAACTTGCAGTGTGGTCCTGAAGGAGCAGGTCCTCGGCCGAACATTGCTCTTCATTTCAATCCCCGGTTCAAAGCACGGACGATCGTGACCAATGCTCTGACAAACCAGAAATGGGGTGGAGAGGAGAAGCATGCTCAATTCTTTCCATTTGTTGATAATGGATTCTTTGAGGTAAAAACAAGTAATTTTAACATTTGGTCTTACAGTAGTTAAGTAGCATATGCCACCATCCTCAACCTCAAAAGAACCTAATAGTTAATTCTTTCAAATTTTTGGGTACATACTGTATATTACAAATGACTTTAAATAGGGGGAAAACATCATCAGTGTATGAAAAAGGACCAGCAGCGACTTTATTTTCTGCGTAGATTGAGGTTCTTCAGGATTAGTCCCCCTGTGATGGGTCAATGCTATAGGTCAGTAATAGAGAGTGTTTTAACGCTCTCTGTTATTATCTGGTATGGGTACAGCACAGATGAGAAGACGGACCTCAATATTAGTTAAGTCTGCCTCACACATCATCAGAATCGAGCAGCCTTCGGTAAAGGTATGACCTTATATTTAAAAAGGCAATGGACAGAAATCCATGCAGATGCGGAGTGGTCGCCAATATCGATCACTAGTGACTGGGAGGGGTGGATCTCTTTCTATCCCTCCACCATTAGGGCATTGAACAAGTCACTAGTTTGATATTTCTGTATTTTATGTTTGTTTTTGTTAAGGAACCAAATCTAATTTCATTGTATGTGTATTGTACACTATATATGACAAATAAAGTTTATTGAGTATTATTGTGTGTTAAGTAACTAGAAAACTTTGGCTGGTTCTTGCTGAATTTTTTACTTGCACCCTCTAAAGCCATGTTCGCATTTAATTCAGTTTGACCAAAAGAAAGATAACCTTACCTTGGCTTAATCATAATGCTCTTCGCATTCGGATGTATGTATATACATTTACCGCATGACTTGGATAATTTGAACAAGGAAAATACTACACCGGCTCTGCATGTACTACTGGTTCCGCCTGATTACTGCTGGTTTCCTTTGAGTCTACTATGGGTTCCCTCCGAGCCTGCTACTGGTTCCCTACTAAGTCTACTACTGGTTCCCTGTATGTCTACTACTGGTTCCCTCTAAGTCTGGTTCTTTCTAAACTACTTGATCCCTCTGCTATCTGCCTATCTAGAAAACCATTTCTATAAGTTTTATTTTCCTGTTTCTTTTTTCTTGCAGGTAATTATCTTATGCCAAATGGATGCATACCGCGTCGCTGTCAACGGTCAACATTTGTTGGAGTTCAAACATCGATTTCCATACCAGACGGTCAACACCTTGATGGTTGCTGGGGCTGTCACCATCACTCAGATTCGTTTCCAATAAATTCAGTTGCATTTTATTAGTTGTTGCGATTTTAGCAATTATTAAGAATACATGTTTTTAGGAAGTATGCGCTTTAGCAAATCCTAATTTTTTGTTTGCAATTTTCTAGATTTTAAATTTCATTGTTTAAAAATTCAAAATATTAAATGTCATGTAATAAAATATATCGCACTCAGTGTGAATTTTAACTGTATGTGAACAAATTGTGTTGGTGATAGCAAGAAACATTTTATGAAGTATTTTTTATCAAATTTTTATTTGATTTTAAAAAATATGAAGTATTTTATTCAGATTAAACATTTTTTATTGCAATTTACTAGTTATAAGAGGCTCATATAAGCACTCCTTTCCTACTAACTTTTCAATAGATGTTGGTGATGTTAGTCAACTTTGTTTTTCAGTTTATTTAGATTCAGCCTCATCATTGAGTGAATTGAGTTGCTGACACCAACATAGATTCAATAAATAATAAACACTGGTATGCTCTGAAAGTATTTTAAACCAAAATTTAGTAAACAAAATTATTTCCTTAAATCCATGACAATGTACACATTTTTATCAGAGAAGTGAATGAAAGTTTGATACATTTATAGTTAAATATAATATTCAGAATTCAATATCATTTAAATATATTAATTCCAAGTCAGTTTTGTAAACTCTGGTTTTCCACATTCCAATTACAAATGATTGAATCTTGAGAGTTCCATTGTACTAATTTTATGAATTTTTATGTGATCAATTATTTAAATTTTGTTGAAACTTAAACCTACAATTATTTAAGATGTAAGTTTATAATTGGACATCTTAAAAATTACATTAACAGTTATATTAAGTTTTTATCAAAGATAGATAGACATAAAACGACTTCATGGATTAGTCATTTATATATCAGGCTTTATATAGACTAGTGAGAGTGTAGTATATGAATAAAAGTAATATAGATCAAATGTTTTTTGTTCTTTGTTTGATGTTATAAAGTCTTACTTTGTTAAAAAAATATTTTAAGAATACACTGCCGCTGGTACGACCTGGAATTTAATTAGAACAATATACAGTAGATAGACATAAAACGACTTCATGGATTAGTCATTTATATATCAGGCTTTATATAGACTAGTGAGAGTGTAGTATATGAATAAAAGTAATATAGATCAAATGTTTTTTGTTCTTTGTTTGATGTTATAAAGTCTTACTTTGTTAAAAAAATATTTTAAGAATACACTGCTGCTGGTACGACCTGGAATTTAATTAGAACACTACACCTTTAAAGCCATGTTCCAGAGTAATCAAATTTTTGATATGTCGTCGTACAATAAATACATTTTTCTAAGACACAAAAATTGTATTTTTTAATATTTAAAAAACTGGATGGGGGGGGGGGGGGGGGGGGAAAAAGGGTGATTATGCCCTTTCTCCCCCAGCTTGTTTTAAAAGATCAGTAATAAAATCAGCTTTCAATGGGACATAGTGGCGGTGTCTAGCGGGGTGGATCCGCTGACACAGGACCTCAGAAAAACTGTGTATATGGGAAGCTATGGAGCAGCCATCGGAAAAATTCAGTCTCATTTTTTACAGACTTTACCATGGAAACAAATAAATTCCAACCAATGGTTTTATATAGAAACAATAATGTGTCTGTTTACTTGGTGAGGAAAATGTAGCCCTAGTCCATTTCCAGTTCAATCTCAACACATTATTATATACTGTAATTTTTTAATGCTATATCAATATAACATGTAGTTAAAACATTATAAAATATGTATCTGTTAAATAATGATAGTAATCATATTGATTACGACGTTTTGATAGCTCAGAGGTGTGATAAGAATCATCAGTGTTGTGTGTGTTCTGGAGGTAATTGCCAAACCGATCTGGACCGCATATTTGCTGTTTTAGTCATGGCGTAGGACAACAAACAAACATGATTACTGACTGACGACAAACATGTGGTTTGAGAATTCTGAATTAAAAGTAAGTAGGCTAACAGTAACAGTGAATTCCCTTCTTGGTAATTTACAGTATATTTATCGTTTAAAAACATGATATGATTCTCCTTTAATGGTCTTGTTCTAAGCTAAAGTAGTAATGCCTAGACTAGCGCCTCGTTTCTAGGCCTACTACTAGAGGCTACACAACTGGCATAACAGCATCAATCAATGGTCTGCCTACCACTGCCAAAGGAATTCGATCCAACTCGGCCACAAGTCAACTCGGCCAGAGTCAACTCGGCCACAACAAATTTGGCTACGGTCAACTCGGCCACGAGTCATTTACTGGTACTACACTTTGAAGGAGTAATTCATCAAGTATAAAATACTAATTTAAGTATTACTATACTTATTGTTATTATAATTGCTGTTATTATTGTCATTGTTATTATTATTGTTGTTTTTATTACCGTTAGTTTTAATATTAATTATTAGTCTTGGCATTAACATTATATATTGTTCAAATTTTTGCTGATATTATTATTATTACAGTACCATATAAATAATAAATAATTTTCGATTTATTATTATTATTATTATTATTATTATTCTTATTATTATTATTATTATTCATTAGTCTTAGTATTATTATTTTAATAACAGTAATTTAAAAAGTTATTGTTATTGGTGTTTTATTGGTATTTTTCTCATATTATTATTAATATTATTGTCGTTATTATTACTAAGTAGGCCTATTATAAGTATCATTATTATTTATTATTACTAATTAGTATTACTATTATTATAAAAATAAACATTATCTTTAATTTATTATTGTTGTATTATTGCTATTATCACCTTCAATATTATCACTAATTAGTTATTAAAATTGATATTTAAATATCTTTATTATTACCATACTAATATTATTAGTAGG
>NW_022756106.1:1329349-1355890 GCF_011630105.1 Anneissia japonica
GTTCTAAGCTAAAGTAGTAATGCCTAGGCCTAGACTAGCGCCTCGTTTCTAGGCCTACTAGAGGCTACACAATTGGCATAACTAGCATCAATCAATGAATGGTCTACCTACCACTGCCAAAGAGCACTAGCAGCACTCTAGGTGAAGACGGCCAATGCTAGGCCTATATATAGGGGCCTTAGCCTTACACAGGGTCTCACTGTAGGCGTATCCACTGCATCCATCACTTACCATAGAAAAAAAATCGTTTCTTATCATTTATAAGTTATAATGAATAATATATTGAATTATTCATTCATTCTTTATTCAGCCAATGAAATAACATACAATACAATGAAAGGAAATTTAACAAAAACTAAGACATAACCTAAGTTGGCTAGGATTAACTATAGTGTGAAAAACACTCTGGCTCTCAGGCCTGTTAGTCCGGTATTATAATTATTATACTGTATAATTATTATAATTATAATTATTATAGATAGATACTCAGTTTTGTTTTGAGTAGGCCTATTTCATGTTTAGTATTCATCAGCAATTTAAAATGGAAAATTACATCAGCCACAGGCTCATCAGACATCACTTTAATTTAAATCAAATTGTTCTTCGCTTATAGTAAAAGATAAATGATGAGTAGGTGGCCAGTGTTTGCAGTGCTACATTGTCCAACACCCAGAACAATGAGTTTTCCATGAGGATTTGGCTTGGCTATATTGCTCCAGGACAACTTGAATCAGGTTTTTCAGGAACAACTATTTTTTCAACTAATTTAAAATGTGCTTCCAGTAGCTAAAGAAGTTGCAGATATACTTAACATTCATTGCCATCCCTTAAGAACAGAAGTGTAAACCTATTTGATTTTAATTTTTTAGTTATGATGGAGCGTTATTAGTTTAGCAATGAAATGGCTGGAGATAAGATTATTGGAGTGTTGGCAGATTGCTTTCTTGCACCAGTTGAGGCAGGTAAGAAATGTGGATCAAACACTTAAGCCAACTAAAGTATGGAGTATCCCATATTGGACCATTTATCCCCTTCCCAAAAAAAATAGATAAATAAATAAAAGCCCTCCTTCCCCTCCTAGAACAGCAGACTTACCACCCTCTCTTTAAATGTGATTGTGCAACTGGCTTAAATATTAAAAGTTTTTTTTTAATTATCACATCAATTTTTGCCTGTAAATAAGCAATATCTTTGGTCGGTGCTCAAAGCTATAATTAGTTTATTCATTTATTACTTATTAAACTAAACTGATGGTAAATGATTAATTTTTGAAACTTGATTTGTTTACAGTTTCTGTTAATATTGCTGAAGTGAAAGATAGGAAGGAAATTTCTGATCTACTCAGGTACGATATGTAAAATTGGCTTCATCATCATCCATATTGGAGCTGTGTGTTTTTTGGGGGTTTTTTGTATTCAGGTATATGAATAATACAAAGTGGCAAATTTCATCATGTAATGTTTAATGCATAGGGCCTCAATGAATTTACAAATTTATACTATGTTTCTTGCAATTAAAACAGTGAAAGCTAAGATAAAATTATCTGTTCTTTATTCAGAAACCTTGAACAAATGTGTCCACTGGAGAAATTGAAGCACCTGAAAAGGGTTAAATATTCAAAAAGAAATGATGGAACTGGTATGTTAAAAAAATAAATACACACCTACTGTAGTTTAGGAAATTATAAAAAGACAAATACTAAATAGATAATCTTTACCACAAAGTCTAGTGTTGTCCTGGGACGGCAGGGGAGAAGACCTAGCAGGGGTTCCAGGTCATTTTTAGCTATTCTTAACAAATTTCTCAACTCATTCATACCATTTGCAATAGGATTCTACAACTCTATTTATCACCTTTCTCTTTTAACTATATTTATTTACTGTATATGTAGGCCATATCTTTTTCCCATGTTTGTGTTGGTTACTTTTTGCTTTTCTTGTTATATTTTTTATGTTTGTATATACCTGTATTTTTGTATCTGTACAGTATTGAAATGGTTACAACCAATCAGAATTTCCGCATTTTGGACAATAAAATAATCTTGAACCTTTAATAATAATGGTATTACACCAGATAATTTTTTTAAAATGCTTCATTAGACTGATTATAGCCACCTTGGACTGCCCAACAGCAGGCTTGGCCCCCATTGGCCTGGCCACTGAGTATGTTAATAGTTGGCTTTCTACTGATTTACACCTTGGTTATTAGGCTTTCAGCCCTGGCTACCATGTATGTTTTTTTTTAAATATGAATAAAGTATACCGAAATATATAAATTTCTCTTCACTTGCTCGTTTTCTTTTGCAAAATTCTTCCAATGAGTTTAAGAAATGCCACTTGTTTACAATGTTTTCTTCTTAAAACTGATCTTGTATCCTTCATAGTGATTGTTTCTTCCATTACAGATAAATTTGAAATTATCTTGTGTCCAACAGTAAAAGGAGAGAATGTTCTTCAAGATATTTTAAGTAAAAATATATGTCTTCACAAAGCTAGAATTGCCAATGTTCCTGCCAAATTGCCATTCACAAGACATCAATTCAGTGAAGCATCCAAGCTTTGGCCAACAAAATTCCATGAAGATAAAAGGTAAGCAGTAATTTGGTGGCCAAGATTCTGTTTACTACTACTGTAATTTGAAATAAAATAGAATGATAATATGATAAATATAGAATGATTACGTAGACACAGTACCTAGTTATATAGTATATAAATTAATTCTTTTCATACGTTCATTTAGACTAAGTAAGTTAATGGAGGGCACACTATTCCAGAAAGAGGAAGTGGATAGGATATATAGTCACATGGAACAAGCGTTAGATGTTGCTAAAACCAGCCTGCATCCATCACAGGTGAATTACATCTTAATTTATGCTTAAAATACAGTAATTAGTCCTGATTTAAAGCACTAGTAATTATCATCAGCATCTGTTTCTGCCTACCTGGCAGATTCACAGCAGTTAATTTCTCACATTTTCTCTACCATATGATATACGTTTCATGATGGCAATGATTTCATTTGTTTCCTTTAGGTCATCTAAAAACATTACTTTTTCTTCCTCGAGGCCACTTTCCTTCTACTCTTCCTTCAATAATATCTCTCTAAAGACCATCTCCTCTAAGTACATCTGATCCATTTCTTCTTTCTGTCTTTTATAGATACAGTAATCTACAGTAATAAAGTTCTTTTCTCCTTAAAGCCAGTAACTCACTGCAGCCGACGGTCATCGGCTGTCGCGATTCTATAAATAGCAAGCTTTCGAAATGGGCGACGCGAGGAGCTGTGACGGGGAGTTCAGTCAACCATGAACGTCATACTATGCACATCCCATCTCAACATCATGGCTTTTTCGATTTACAGGACGACGTGCTCCCTCGTATTGCGTGATCAATTATGCAGACGCCCCAGCGAGCACGTATTTATAAAACTCGCGTTGCCGTACTCAACACAACGCCAAATCGCTTAAAGCCTGTTGTCAAATCCACGCAACGAACGACTTCCCCATGTATTCGCATGCGCAGTACGGTTTCACGCTCCATTGCCCGTCATAATTGCAATAAATTTCACTAAAAATAACCAAATACATAGGTACGCTACAAGACAGTCCTCTCATTTCCATCCTCCACATACCCATAGTAAACTCAGAAAATCCACAATTTTCTACTCTACTTATTTTATGGAAATCTCTCCCCAACACAATTAAAGATTCAACAAACCTCAACACGGTGAAACTCCTTCTCAGACAATAACTGCAATCTGATTAACTGTACTGTAGTTAAGAGTTTGTATTTATTTTTATTTTCTTGCGGGCCTCATTTGCTTCAAACGTTTCGCTTCTTGAGGACTCGCCACTCCATATTATGTTATTATGTATTATGATGAGTGAAATAAAGAAGAATTATATTAATATTGTTTATACTCTGCTAATTAGATAATTAGCATAGAATGAATGTGTTAATGCCATTTCTCTTCACTTATAACCACTGAATCCTGTTTCAATTGAAGGTTTGTATTGGTGCCTGTATTGTAGATCCAAAGTCAAATGAAGTGGTTGCTTCGGCTTCTGATCATCGGCATGGCCATCCCTTACATCATGCGGTCATGGTGTGCATAGATGAGGTGGCACATGGTCAAGGCACCGGAGCCTTTCAAAAATACAGTAAGAACTCTGATAGATAATAGTTTTGTCTTTTGAAGATAATTTGAGTGATCAAATTGAAAAGAACCAATGGCGATTGTATTTTGTTTGAATCTGTTTACCATGGTGTACCGAAAACCTACAACTGCTATTATCAATTATATTTTTATATGAATATAATTTTCATGTTGTTATATTATTGTTGTTATTTATTACTTTTATAGAAAAGTGATTTAGTTTTAGGAGTTGATCAATATATTTTTACAGGTAAGCATCTAAACTATACAATTGGACCAGGATCTGATGCTAAGCAACCGAAGGACCAATCAGAAGACTCAATAAAAGAAAATTACTTATGCACTGGCTTGGATCTTTACTGCACTAGGGAGCCATGTGTTATGTAAGTTAAAATGTTTCTTTATTAAACTACTAGTTAGTGCTACAGTACTGTACAAGCTAATTTTTTTAAACTGCACTAAGGAGCATTGTGTTATGATAGCCAATCACAGGATGGTGTTATTAAATAGGAGGATGAACCCACCAAACAGCAAAAATAATTAGATGTGTTAAGAAGGCTCATACGGGTCTCACAGAAGCTGCTTCTTCCAACTTGGGACCCTGAAATTAACCAAGACTAAAGTAATTTAATCGATGGCTCATTTCAAATTGATAACTTTCTGGACTATTTTAAAATGACCAATGTTTATATCAAATATCTTCAACTTTTCCAATTGCTATTGGATGAATATATAATTTTATTCTAAATTGCATACAGGTGTGCCATGGCATTGGTCCATTCCAGGATTGGTCGTGTTTTCTACGGTGCGTCAGATCCCTGTGGTGCTCTTGGAACGCAGTACAAGGTTCACACTAAAGAAGGACTCAACCACAATTTTGAGGTTTTTAAAGGTGTTCTCGAAAGCGAATGTATAAGTCTTAATATGAATTCATGACATTACTAATGA
Organism: Anneissia japonica; assembly: GCF_011630105.1. Taxonomy (NCBI): domain Eukaryota; kingdom Metazoa; phylum Echinodermata; class Crinoidea; order Comatulida; family Comatulidae; genus Anneissia; species Anneissia japonica. Next base: position 1,334,453 of record NW_022756106.1, read on the forward strand.
ATTTTCACCACACATTGTGTACTGTCCAAATTTACTGTCCACTTTAGCTGCAAAAAATGACGATCTTTGGCTTGCATTAGACCGTTGGTTCTTACTAGAGCGATGTGAACCAATTAGCGAAAAGGCAAGAATTTTTTTGTATCTTGTTTAGTGAACCCACCAACTGCAAATATTAATTTAAAATAGAAATAAAATTACGAAAAAGTGGAAATTGCAGAAAAAAAATAAAAGGTTTTCTTTATTTTTTTGTGCCCTCTGCTGCCTTGAAATCTCCAAAGATAAGATATTTATATTTCTTCGTAATTATATAAATTTGAAGCATTTAACCATCCTAATTAACATTCAGCAATAAAATTTTATTTTTATTTTGTCCTCCTCCTGGATGTTTTTGGCAAAACTATATGCTAAATAAGAAAACAAGATTTTATTTTTATTCCGCCCTCCTCCGATGATCTTTAAAAAAAAAGTATGCGAAACAAGGAATATAAAGAGTCTCGCCTCAGCTGTCCGTAGGAACTACAGTTGATTCTTTCTATTGTCGCACCTCTATTTATCCAGCTATAAAAATTACAGTCCTGCTTCTCAACATGTCTGCGTGTCTCTCTATACAGAACAGGTTGCCACATGGTTGCTTAATTTTAAACCCAATTTAAATTAATGGGGCTTCTACATATTGCATGAATTGAAGATATGAACTAACATGGAAAAAAAGTTTTCTAAAACTTGGTCCAGTTAACCTAAGGTTGACGCAAGCAGTTAAGATTCATTGGGTTGGAGTTTGAATCCTATGTTGTCCATTGAATGTGTCTAGATTTGTCTCTCTTCACCCAGGAGTAATGCAGGATATAAACAAATTTGGAATAAAGTTTACCTGACACTGAATTAGCTGCTATATGAGCAGAGTTAAGTTGCAAATGAGCAATTTTATGTGCCTGTTACCAGGGGTAATACAAAAAACAGTATTGTTGTGGAATACTGGTGCTTAACTGTATCAGGACTCTATAATGTTATTACTCCCTTGGTAAATAACTTGTGATCTCTTCAGATTTAATATTTGTGTATGTTGTAGACTAGCGGTATAAAATATACAATATTCAATTATATATTTGTATTATGTTACTTTTATTTTCTTAATAAAATTACACATTTACAAAATATCAATACAGTGGACATGTCTTCATTGTCTGGATAAAATCATCTTTCACTGACATCACTCACAAAAAAATAAAATCACTCCTTTCCTGTAAATCATGATATGGGAATGATTGTGGGAACTTGCGAAAATGAAGATAACAAATTATTTCAAAATATTGACCAACTCAAAAAAGTCTTCTATTTTTTGCTATGCCTTCACATATTTTTGTCATGCTTGATTGATAGTGTATTTTAAACAGATGGTGTATGTCTGCGAAAATCATGACAATGCAACTTCTACGATTTCAGCTCAAAAATGACTAATTTGCAATCTCTTAATAGGATAGACTGGTTTATAGCTTTTGGTCATCACCCTACAACTCTCACTGCTCAAAAGTAAATGGAAGGTGACCTTTCTAGGTCATCTACCAGTTTGGAGAATCAGCTGTTGAAGCACACTGCTCAAAATTTTGTGGAAGTCATAGAGGAATGCTGATCATTGGTTATGGGTTTCAGGATGTTTGCTTTTCTTTCTTTGCCTTCTTATTGGATTCACCTGAAATGAAAATATAAACCAATAAACCATAAATACTTATATAAGTTAATAAACTTTACCAACACATTTTTCAGAATTGAAAACCTGGATTAATATAGACCCATTACATAATTATATTAAACCAAGGAGATACAGGCTGTTTGTACTGTTTTTTTAAAACCAAACTGACCAAGAAAGTCCCATGTGAACACAGCCTTAAAATCAATCCAATTTATTACAGTGTGGAAGCAGTTTGGTGCAGTGGGAATGGGGTTTCAAATCTTCACTTTGCATTTTGCTTATGTCCTTGAGCAAGGTACTTTATCTACTTTGCTTCAGTCTACCAGCAAATTGCTAGGAGTAACCTGTGGTAGACCAGCATCCCACCCAGGAGGAGTGTCACACTCACATCTGCTTCACACTACAGCAACTGGGGATAAGCTCCAGCCCTATGAGTGTGAGCCCTAGTAGCTCAGCAACTATTTACGTTATATTACAGTACTGTATGTAGAAAACACAGGGTTCTGGATTGTAATGGCTAACGTCATTTATAGAATATAATTTATAGAATATATAAGTCTTACCTGTATCAAACATTGCCCCTCTTATCAAACGTTTCGAAGCTTTCACATTTAACTTGGGTGCTGTGGAGTAAAATAATAAAATTTTACATTATTATTATTAATAAAAATTATAATTCTACATTTATGTGACAAATAAAATTATCAAAAAAATTGTGTATCTTTCCATGTCTACTGGAAATCTGATATTGTATGCCTGGGGTTATTATGATGTTGAGAAAAGTGATGGTGTACCAAAATTAATTCATGAGCTTAAGTTATTATTGAACCACTTGGAACAGATTAAAATGGCCCAAAACTGCCAGGTTCTCTATGTTCTGAGACAACTATAAATGATCTCTCTATCTTGACCATCAGTATCATGGACCATAAATAGCAAGTCCCTCTGTTGGACCAAATGCCTGCCCTTGATTCGTATTCTATCCTGCAAAATATGAAAAATAATCTTTTTACAATTTATATTCCACTTAAAAATGTAGCTGATACTAGCAGCTCAGCTGGGACATGAACATCTTGTTTTACTAACCAATTCATGCTTTATGTGATGATTCCTTGGATCAATGCCTTGAACACAAAGGTACACTGTAATAAAGGATAAGATATAATTAAAGCTGATAATATAACAAGCAACATAATACAAGTGGTGTACCTAGGGGAGGTTCCACCCCCCCACCCTTCTTAGACACGCCACTATGTAATAATACCATCAGTATCAACAATTCTTGAAAATATAAAGAAGGCCCTTTCTTGGCCATCATGTTTTTTTAGATAAATCTGATAAAACCAAAAGTAGAGAGATATGAAAATACACACATTAATAATAATAATAATATGCTATTTTAGTCACTAACATTTGTTTCACATAATTTGCATAATTCGAAAAGCATAAAGGTTGAGATAACTTTTAGATTTACAGTGATAATTCAACTTTTCACAAAATGCATTATACATCATACCTTATTATTATATATACTTGACTGACATCCATCAGGCCAAAAAAAAAAATTCTTGTGTTGTCCACGTATTTGGAAAATTCAACAAATGGTAGGTCAGTATAGTAGGAAAAGTTTTTTTTTTTTTAACCAATAATGTTTTTATGCCTAAAAAGTAGAAACTGCACAAAAATACAACATAAGACCATTTTTAAATCTACATTGAAGAGCAAAACGATCACATAACACTGTCACATAACACTGTCACATAACACTGTCACATAACACTGTCACATAACACTGTCACATAACACTGTCACATCGCCTACTATCCAGCAAGATAGGCCTTTTGAGCTCATTAAAACAATATTTTTTGTTGCAGTAAAAAAACCCCTCAATTTCGTACATTTTGGGTTGGTCGGGTGTGGCCAACACAATCATTTTTTATTTGGCCTCATAAGCATTTCAAATACTATTCAACGTCTTGTTATTATATTGTGTGTCAGTCATGATGGCCATATACAGCATTGACAAAGGTATGATCATTTAATAAAAATTGATAGCAACATTTAATAAATAACACATTAGCATTTATTACATACTCCAAAAAATTGAATTGATTGCATATGCATCAACTAGGTCCTTCTTCGCTTTGTCAAGTGAGCTTAGCTGTAGAAATAAAAAACAATTTTTAATTCACTTTTGAAAATGCACACTGCTTTTACATGGTGTGTGACTGTGTGTGTGTGTTAAGATAAAATATTTGAAACATTTTCATCATTAGTACATGACAAAAAGTCCATATAAGGAACCATTACTGTGATTTCTGTCACAACAGAAAAGTAAATAGGCAAAGTTGAAAGCCCTGTTTAATTTTCTGTTGCCATACTACTTCATTAATTTCACTGGGTCCAGGCTTAAAGTAATAAAAACCCAATGGATATTCTTCCCACATGCCATAGTAATGCATTAAGATAGTTAAAGACTGAAGTTTAAGGTTAGGGTCAGGCCAGTTCCACCAATCAACACCTTAGATTTACGTAACCTAAAGTTGTCAAAAGAATATTCACGTCCATAACAACTTTTTAGGGTCATTGTCAACTTGGCCAGAATCTCTACTACATGTACCCTGGCTGGGCCATGGGTATACTGTAGATAAAAACAAAAATAAATTTAAAAAGTCTGCATTTTACAACAAACATACAATAGTTAGGAAAAACACAGATAAATGGCACTGCACCATAAATATTATGAACAATATCAATGATATCTAACTTCAAAGACAGCCACCAACAAGACTAATTAATAATTATTAATTAGGAAGTGATTAGGAATTAGATTACAGTAGTTAGGATTGGAAAAAATAGAATCTGTCATCACCTCTTGACAGCTACCACTGGGTCTGTGTTCTGACTCTGCACCATCATTATTATCTTTACCATCAACGACACTGGTCCTAGGCCTACTGCTGCCAGTCGGCTTACCACCGGCAGGCATTGACTTCGACGGTGATGGAGCGTTCGGTTTGCTGAGACCTCCGTCATCGCCTAGGCCTAGCTGATAGTTTTGAAGAAACATTTCCACGTCTTCAAAAGACTCTTCAAATAATTTAATTAAATTGGCAATTTCCCGTGGATTGTCCATAACTGTCTTTGACTGAACAGAACTCAAAAAGTGGTTTTAATCTATCAAAAACTAAACTCCAAACATACAACCACGAGTTTACTAGTAACTACTGACGTTGAGATAGTTTTATTTATTTTTCCGCTTGAGTAATTATGCTTCGACTAGTCAAAAGATGTTCAGGTTGCGAAAAAACGCGTCATCGATTGTGAAACTGGTCTAACGTTTGAAGATTGATTTGTTGGCACCTATAAGCAGCTCCTTCATTTGCAATGCATGTGGCCCGGGCATGTGGGCAATCAATTCATAAAATAATGTTAATTGATTACTTTTATTTATTTCTTTTTTATTCATATGAAATGAAAATGTAGGCCTCTACTTGGTTTGGGCAACTTCAATGCACTTTGTTTGTTCCGTATGTCGCCGCAAATAAAAATTATAGACACAACACTCGCGAGCAGCCAGCGCAAGCGATGTTTGATCCAACAAAACACAAAGGGAATGATTTGACGTATGCGAGGTAGCTGCTATGGAAGATAAGAGGTCAGATAGTCTAAAACCCGGTTTAATCGGCAGATTCATTCAGAAATTACGATGGCTGTGGTTAAACTACCTTTGTTTTCTTTCTCTCAACATGCTCGAACCGTGGGAACAGGCTGTATTTAGTATCCTTTTTTAGTGTTTTGTTGAGTTTTAGGTTAGGCCATGGCCACAGCGCAGACAGGGCGAGGCGATGTGGCAAGTGGCATGATTTTGCCATGCGATCAGGGGATGGCCAGATTGTGGTCAGAGCAGTTTCAGAGATTTAAATTGATAAATTGATTCCCATCTTGTTTGTTCACTACCGAGGCTTTATGCTGGGGCGGAATCGATGCAGGGGGTACAGACGGTGCGATGGCACCCCCTAAATTGTATTGTTGATACGAATTACCGGTGGTAAGATTTTTTAATTAATTAAGGTATGAGAGTGCGATTTCCGGGTGCACTGTAAGTGACCTAACCTAGGCCTGGAGAGAGGTTCATATTCTCAAAATTTTCTCAGGTGGTAATTTTGCATCCACCCCAGTTATATCTAGTTTGACATGACTGTCTACAGATATATGCCACTTTTACTATTTTATATCAGGGACGAGTGAATTAGTAATAGTATAATTTGTCGTTCCTTGTAAATAAGACCAAGACTAAATACTGTAGCAGAGTACTTGCAATGGTCTATGCACAAGCGAATCGTTAAACAGGGTGGGTGATTGACAGGCCCCCATCCAAGACCTACCTTAGAGAGTGGTTTTTGAGCATACATTATGATTTCCAGTTGAGGACACTTTTTTCACGCTTGCAGATTTTTTCTGTAATTGATTATAATTTTTAATTAATAGTAGGCCTCATCATTTTTAATATTTTATTCTTTTGCAGCTCGTTAAGGCCTGTATTGTACAGCTTCTAAAACGAGGATGTGCTTAAATTGCCAACAGACGGCTATGTGCTATTGCAATAAAATGCTATTTGCATGCAAATATTTACAAAAAAATTATGCTTATTTACAGGGCCTCAATGGCACCCCTGGAGTGCTCTGTGATTTGAAGTGTATTATATTCTCCGGAAGTGCTTCCCCACCTTTCAGGGTTCTTGGGAAGAAGCTGAATTTGTAGGTGTTGCAATTGGTGCTTAGTCAATGCATCAATGTTTATGCTATAAGGCCCTGTCCTGACTATGAAATTTTAGTTAATAAAAAAACTTGTAACATGCCTAAATATGGTCATGATGACTAATCACATGACCAGCCACATCATGGGCATACCTGTACAACAGTTTTTTTGTTAAAGAGAATTTGATAATCTGGACAGGCCATAATACTACTGGTCTATCCTTAACATTTTGTTTTAGATATTGTAATAGTCCTTGTACTGATGATGGCAACTTATTCAGCATTTCTTTTCATGCCTGGTCACTTCCAGATGCTCACAAGGAATTGGGGTTATATAGCAAATTAGAACTTCCATAATTCCTCAGAGAAAATTTACAGTACCATTCAACAGTCTTCCAACTTTCACACAATTGATATCCAAGAAGCTGATTTTTTTTCCACCAGTGAGGCTCGTCTTGGTGTTTGAAACCTAAGTTTTGTGGAGCTTGAGTATCAAAGTAATGATTGAACCTGTAACCAAGGAACATGAAGATAAGCACCGAGCCACACCATCACTCTGAATTGTATATATCAAGTTTTATGTGAGAGCTAAAAATATGTTTACCATGCCATTGAAGGGGTAATACTTAATTGACAGACGAATGGACTTACACAGAAATGTTTCCATAAAGGACGTTTTTTGTTTTTTTTTGTTTTGTTTCGTGAAAGAAAAAAATAAGGTTGGTGTATTATGTAAAAATGCTGATGGTGAAGTTTAAGAAACATAATGTTTTTTTTATTTGGCCTTTCTGTTATTCTTCTTAATTCTAACTTCTATTTTTAACATAGAATTTGTTAAAAAATGAAAACACATAAATTGTACTACCAATGAGAAACAAAACAGTAAATAATATTGTATATTTTGCTTTTGTATTCAAGGTATTTGTAATATAAGCAATACCTTAGAAAATGTTAATGAATTTTGCAGTTTAATATGTCATTAAAATGTTATATGAATGTTATTGCATCATCAACAATGAAACCAGATTCAAGGGTGGGGTGAAGTTCCACATGTCAGACAAAAATGCATCTTCTGCTCTCGGATGTCAACCAAAATATGTTAATTTTCCAATCCAACCTAAATTATTGTGATTACAATTTCTTTATTGTGGTTTACAATTGTTACCACCATTCTAAAAACCAAAATGTCTTTCCCATTATCATCAGTGGTTTCACCCCTGAAACCTAACCGTGGACCCTTAAATTGGTAATTTGCTTGAAAAAATACTGTGCGGTTATTGACTACCTATTAAAATATTCTCTCAGTGAAATATAAATGTACCAAATTCACTTGCCCATTGTCTCCAGCAATATCTTTTTTTTTTTATAGACTGATAGATAATACCAAATTGACCCAATAAAATATGTTGATAACGAATGTGTGCTTCACGTTGCAGTAATTGCTATCATTACCAAATCACATCAGTACTTGAAGATATTAAATTCCATATAGTGTGTGTGTCTGAAACAGCTATTAGCCTTTGAAGGTCACTGACATATCTATGAGGCCCTCCAAAAAATGTATGTTCCCTTCCCCACCCCCTTTTGAAAATGGAGATGTACCTAGCAAAAAAAGTATGCTGAAGTACTCAAACATCACATCATATCACCTTATTTGCCAGCTAATTCCCCCTCATTTAATTATGGCACCCCCACTTAACCTTTACATCAGATGTATGCTGTAATTGTTGACGTGAATGAGCACTAATGGAACTTTTCAAAAATGATCAAAAATCTATTACTAACAAATTGTATTAAACAAATCAATTCTTGATTCAATATATTTTTTCTATTTATTTTTCCCATTTATGTGCCGTTATGACTATAATTCCACAGCACAGACATTCCCAAGGTTGTTTTATTTGTAACAAACTTAAGATTTTACAGTAACTTTCTCACTTTTTAAATTCTTATAGAGTATTATCGCATGGCGGTGTGCTAATCTAAACTGTATTAATATTTATTATATTCTTTAATTAGATTTAAGAAGATAGGAGTACCAGTATGTTCTAAAAAAGACGCAGTTATCGGTGCAGTAATGTACATGAGTACAATGCATGCATACAGCACATGCATTACAATGCATGCATGCTTAGGCCATGAAGATACAACTAAAATACAGTACTGTATATTATTAACTATCTTCCTCAAACTGTCATTGAGGATTGCTATTGTGTCGCTTGGTTTAATGGTATTTACACAAAGATAAATGCTTGTCTAGCACTCGATAGGTAAACAAATCTTGAGTCAGGAATATAATGAACTGTGAATTTATCAAGTACAAATATTTGCTATTGCCATACAAACTGTGTCAGTGGGTCTGTATGTTCCTATCTTTTTCTATGTAATAGTGTGTGCTATATCTAATTTCTCGTTAGAGTTACTGTTATACAGTATATTATCTACAGTTAGTCTGTAAACTGACCACAATGGCAAGTATAAAGGAGCGAACAGGAACAGACCAGCATTTTTTGTACTTGAAGACTGCAGTCCTGCTCTTCAGTTTTTTCCCATTTTTCCCTTTGTATAATTATACCTTTGTGTACATTATTGATTGCATTGCATGTCATCTGTACAGTATAATAATTAGGAACAATATTTTACTCATTATATAGGTAATATGGAAATTTTTCATTTAAATACAACTTTTAGACATTGAACCTCATAATATAGATCTTACAAATTCTAGAACTGAATTTTTGATTTGTGTTTTCAAAGCTGTCTATGTTGTGTCATTAGATGTGATACTGGTACATGTATACTGTATTGCATTTGATTTTTAAAAGCAAAAACGATTGTAATGACTTTAAGCAAGTTAATAGGAAAACTTAAATTTGTTAAAATAGTATATTTTGTATGTGTGTATTATCATCATCAGTACGCTGCATCATCGTTTGACACTTTTTACTAACGTATTTATATATGAAAAATGTTTATAAAAAAACATTCTATTATTATAACATTATTAATTATCATTTAAAGTCTGTGTTAAGCTTAAAAAAATCAATATTTGAATTGCCTGCTTTGTATAAAGTTTTGTTTCAAATTTAGAATGATAATATTTCCTTAAAATTTCAAGACATAAATAAAACCATATTTGTGTGTAACACCCTTTAATTTGCTGGTAATACCTGTAAATTTAAAGATTAGATCTGTTTATCTACAACATAATCATTTGTACCGCTCTATTTTCAATGGATTCATAACGCCTAGTGTCAAGTTCAGTGTACAAACAAAAGTGAAAATGATTGATGTAAAGCAGTGAGATTAATTGTTTTGATCTATGTTTCATTTGAAGTCAATAACTTATTTAATCTATTTACATAATTTCATATTTTAAGCTTTATCCAGATTTTATTAGAAAATTTATATTTAATAATTTGTGAATAATAATACTTATTATTCTTGGACTTACTAAATATTCATGATGTTGGTAATGTAATATGAATATTCATAATGTTAGCAATGTAGTGTATGCATTGTGTTGGCAAAATATCATGAATATTTATAAGTTTGTTGAGGAACAAAAGCAGTTTTCTTGCCATATTGTAGTTTTTGGCTGATTTTTTTTTGTGTGTGTCTATGCAGCATTTAATTTACATAAATTTACATTTCCTTCATAAGGAACGAAACTCAACGAGTTGACCTTGTTAAGTGAGATATATTTATAGGAACTTTATAGGAAGTGAATATTTTATCAATATTATTGTACAATTCCTTTTATGTGAATACTGTATGCCATCTTCAGACATAAAAATGAAAATAATTTTCAATTACACGTTTCCCTCTAATTGAAGACCACTTTTGGGACCAGAGTTTCCTTCCATAATTTTTAGCATCTTTGTTCTCCAATTAGAATAATGTAAAAATAAAAGATATTTGTTAATTATGAAACCACAGAAAATTAGAGGGAGACCTGTATTTATCATTAATTAATTTTAAGGTATTTTTAATGGTTCAGATGAATTTAACTTGGTAAGATATGGCATCAACAGGTGGTTATACAAAATAAACAAAAATAAAAAATATCCAGTTATTATGGATTGAGTTCGTTTTTGTTTTGTCTAGGTTACTATTTAATTATTTCTTTATTTCTCTGATCTCTTTAAGAATGTTTATTTGGTTCGATCTTGTATTGAATGTATTGACAAAAAACTTACCAACTCAAATGGCCTTTCTAGAAACGAGAATAGTGATGGATCCAAGGGGTAAAAATGAAGAGAAAAGCGCCTCTGAACCACGGCAGTTGCTGTAAAATATAACCAAGTGTGAAATTTAAATAAAAGATGAAAATATAATGGATATAATGACCCAGTTGAATCTATTGTGGATGGAAACTATAAAACGCAAAGCCTAGCAATAAACTTCTATTTCTATCTGTAGAGATGAGCTTAGCTCTGGTGGTAGCCACTGTGTGTGCGCTGAACCGTGGAGATCTCTAGGTCCTCGGTTCAATTCCCATCGCTGCCTCAGCTGGAGGGCTGAAATACAAGTTACAATACATTTTCTGATAAGCTTTACAAAACATTAAAAAATAATTTCCCCCTCTAAATCCGCCATTTATTTTACTTCAATTCCTCATTTTATTATTTTATTATTATGTTTTGAATGATGTGAACATAAAACTAAGCGTCTCCGGCTGTTACCAACAGTCACCGACCACGCCCATACGCAATTAAGCACAATGACCATGTGTTCGCTTACCTTTACCTCTATTATTACTTAATGAAATGAGAGATAGGCCTATATTCATTTTTCATTTCGGTATTTTTACTATAATTATGTATGCACATTAGCTGTCCGTCTAAACCCGTTATAATCAGGATTGAAAATGATTTGGATGGACACCAAACCATTGAAAAACGAATTTAAGCAATTTGACGGAACTTCGTTAGATTTGTGACTTTCTCCTTTGGGATTTATTTTATAATTATTATAATGTGGGATGTAATATTTATAGATGATTGATAAACGTATGGGAAAAAGATTACTGAGGCCTTGGCAACTGTTGCTAATGACAACTTTGAATTTGAGGGCGCTGCAATTATTGTGGGGAAAATGGCATCAAAGTCGAAAAGCAAAGAGAAGAAAAACGCTAAAAAAGACAAACCTGTCGTTATAGAAGAACCTCCTGCACCACCAGAGGAGAAACTTGAAGAGATAAAGGATGAAAAAATAGAAGATAAGCCCGAAGATGACACTACTACTGTAGAACAGGAACCTCCGAAAGAACCAACCCCGTCGCCCGAAGTCGAGGAGCCTTCGTTATGCGAGCTCATTGTAGAATGGTAAGGCCTTATCTACGGGGTTAGGTAGGTATATAGGCCTAGCCTGCGGCCTAGCTAGGTAGGAGTGGTGGGTGGTTGGGGCGGGGCAGAAGGGGGATATCCTAGGACTAGTAAGGAGGGGTGGTGGGGTAGTCTATCTGTATGTAGCATTTGAAAGGCCTGCCAAAGTTATAAAAATAAATATTTATTAACTTTATAGAATCGATCACTAGGCCTAACGTGTCGTCTATAGAGGAGCTAACATAATAAATAAGTATCTCCACTTACCGTGGTAGGTAACAAACTGGTCCTACGGACACTTAAGAATGAGAAATATATAACTGGTCTATCTTAGTGTATCGACTATCAAAGTGCCCATATCGGCAGTATTTGAAGTTAGTACGCACTAGTGTTCTACGCTACACGCTGATGATGATTATAGAAGTTCATCAGCGTGAACACCAGTGCGTACTTAACGACATCCAAATAGCAACAAGCGCTACAACTTATTAAACTTAACTGCTGAGACTCGTTCATTGTTTATTTTCATTTTATCAGTTTTGAAGGTGAAGTTATGCGTGGACTGTTTGAGGGAGATGGCTCAGCGTACTTTTATGGAGGTCATGTTTATCGAGTAAGCGACATCATATTAATACCTTGTTTCTCCTCTTGACTACATACACAACTAGGGTTATTAAGCCAAATTTAAAGATAAGAAACCCAGGCATTGGGGATATTATATAATAACAATTGGAAAAGCTTTAAATTAAATGATTAAATTTAAACACTGAATAACTCATTTTAAAAAATAAATTGTGGTATAAAGATTTCATCTTCATTAATTAAAATTATTAAATTTCATTATTTGTGGTTGTTTTTCAGGGTCAGTTCTTCCAAGGTTTAATGCATGGCCAAGGTGTTTACACATGGGCTGATGGAGTCAAATATGAGGTACTGTACACAGATCTTGAAGATTATAAACACATCTTAAAAACTATGGCAAGACAAGCACCAGTATAAGGCCAAAAAAATTGTTTATTTTGCCCTCCTCCACCCGCCCCTAACTCACTGAAAAAAAAAAGGGGTGGAAAAACAAAAAACTTAAAAAAAAATTTTTTTTTTTTAGTTTTTTCTTTACAAATTATAAAAAAGTGAGTTTATCTTTATTTTTTGCCAGATGCCCTACAAGTTAGTCTATAAAGTTGTCTGTTGTAATATATTGCCATTCTTTTCAAAAACAGTATATTGTATTTACATAAATAAGATATAATAGACCGAATTATCTTTTTCACACAATAATAAGCCTCTGCTCGAATCAATTTTGACAGTTTTTAAACTTACTTATTTGTACATTTTATCGTAAAATAAATTATCGAAAAGATAGAAAACATGTTTGCATAGCCTCGTCGCATGAACACGGGCCTAGTCCTAGACTAGGGAGTCATACAAACAACATTCTTCTGTTTCACCAGCCATCGTAGTCACAAGAAATGTCTTATCCCACAATTTAGCAATTTAAGTTTGTCCAATAGTTTAAATATTTCATAGTGAAATTGCAACAGAGTGACTTGGTGGCAGTATTTAAGCTGAATGTGTACCTCTAAATTAACAGCGATCTCCTTAGTCGGTGCTGGATGTGGAAAGTCCCGCGAGCAATTGGCCTAGGCCCCCTAGAAGGCCTCTCAAAACTCTTTGTATTATTTTTAGTCTGAATGAAAATGTAAATTAAATCAACCTTAGTCTCATGAATCTATGAATCATTAAAAATGTATATATAAAATGTATCTTCTTTGCTAGCTTCATTACATTTTAGACGATTTAATATACAGTATACCACAAAGTTGACTCCGCTCAATGCATTGGAGTCGCTCTTTTGGCTTTTGTAGACTTTTATACCCACTTGCAGATATTGTGATGACGTCATCTTTGGTGACTAATTCAGTCTATCACATACAGATATTATGAAAAATTGTTTCATTTGTTCATTCACAAGCTGGAATAATGCATAAAATAATTTTATGCTGGTTTTCTTCTTCTAGGGCGACTTCCATGAGAACTCTGTCACTGGGAAGGGAATGTACACATGGCCAGATGGAAGTAGCTATGAAGGAGATGTCCTGAATGGCAAACGGCACGGACATGGTACCTTCCGAAGCATATCGTCACCATCCTCTTACACTGGCAACTGGGTCCATGGCAAAAGGGAAGGAGCAGTAAGTAGCTTAATAGTTTTCTTCCTTTTATCTTTATATACAGATAAACCTTCAAGGATAACTTACTACTCTGCTAAATTCCACCCCTTTGATGTTATTGCTGAGGGCCTACAAAACAACTGGCAGCTTTGAAGTGCAGCCCATGAAATATGAAAAAAATTAGGTTGGCAAAAATTTGCCGACCTTAAATTCTCCAAGATTGGCAGTCTCGGCAATTTTCAATACCTAGACCTAAACTACAATTTTCCGAACGCTCGACTTTACATCATCATCTACAGATCATGATTTTGTCAATAATCTCTATTAAATCAATATATTGTTGGTGAAAAAATGGTTGTTGTATTATTTTAATAGTGTAGTATAATACATGTTTTACATTAGAAAATCGCTGAAGAAATGTCGTTTTAGCGTTCGTTTTAGTGTTATCTTTAGCATGGGAAATATCACTTTCATAAAAGCTACTATCATATTATCACAGGCTGTGTGCTTCAAAACTGCCCATGCATGTCAATGCGCATGCCCAGAACGACCTATCTGGGATTTTCCACACACGTACACATGTACATGACAGCAGTGAAGTCAGGGATCGTGTTTGTGATTTAATTTGGTTGTTTTAGATAATAAATAACATTTTAAGTATGATAATAATACTATACAATGAAGACAAATAATGGATTTAGATAAGCATTACCATCTACGCAGCCCAGGTGGCTTCAATTGGTTCATTTGGCTATGTTTAAGGCCTTGGCTGGCTAAGGTCACCCCTACTGTACCTAGCCTATGAAATGACTAGGCGTAGCTAGGCGAGAAAGACAAGATGATTCTGCACATTAAAAATAATACTGTACAAACAAATCTGTTTAAAAACAACCAATTTTCTTGGTTTGACGACGTACATGAAATTTATTTTCTGCTGTAGCCTGTTTCAGACAAAGTTTTGACTTTCCAAGCAGTTTTTGAAATTCATGGGCTGAAAGTGTATTATAAACATACTATAAACTTGTTTGTTGTGGACCTGTGCCTATTTCTGGCCCATCCTATTGAATGGAACATTCTGATTGGTCAGTAGTTAAGCTTGATTGACACTTCAATATAATTCATACTTCTGGTTGGAGAGACACAATGATGATCTAGTCAAACACTTGCTCTTTGAATCAGATACCCAAAAGCCATGCCCCTGTTCCACATACTTCCATGAATATGCAAATATATATTTCAATTCTGTTATTAACATCAGGGAATTATACGCTACGACACAGATGGAATGTCTTTCTACGAAGGGGACTGGGTTGACAACAAGCGCCATGGTTTCGGAGTGCGTCGTTATCACTCGGGCAACGTCTATGAAGGGGAATGGGTGAACAACAAGCGACATGGAACAGGTTTGATGCGTTGGGTAGATGTGGACCAGAGTTATAATGGACAGTGGTACCAGGGCATACAGGTATTATACAGTATTGATAATTTTTTGGAGTTGGTCCAAGACAAAATTGGTCGAGGCACGTGCCCATCCCCTATTGGATCCACTCCTGTTCTGTGGATATCTATGTTATTGTTACTATTGTTGTTATGGTTATTATTTTTTATTAAATTGTCAATAGTAATTTCTCACAATGTATTTTGCAATGTTCGTTGTAGCATGGCAAAGGTGATCACAGCTGGTTTTTGAAACGACTTCCTGGTTCTCAGTATCCCTTACGTAACCAGTATGAAGGAGAGTTTGTTTATGGGAAACGGCATGGTTACGGGCACTTCTACTATGCCAATGGAGCTAAGTATGACGGAGAGTGGGAGAACAACATGAAGAATGGAAGAGTAAGTATCACTTAATTTTAAAAGATGATCTCATACTAGAAAATATAAATACATTAGTGAAACAGTAAATAGCACATTTTAAAGGCAAACATCTTAAAAGCAGCTTAGCTCTGTGAAAGCAGCTAAACTGGTGTAGCCACTGTGTGTGCTGAACTATGGAGATCTCTTGGTCCCCAGTTCAATTCCCATCGATGCTCTCCTTGTGTTTCAGTGGGAGGGCTGAAGTGCAAGTTACGATAAATGCACTGTCTTTCGGATGAGATGTTTAAAAGGGAACTAGAAAGATGATATTTTTATGTAGTTACTACAATTTACCCCTTTAGCAGCATGACATCAGTGTTAGGTACTGTAACCAAAAATAGCGGCGCTGACGTTACGCTGCTAAAGGGGCAGAATGGTAATGGCCTTTAACTTCATAAAAAATTGCCAAAAAATGATTTTAATTTTGATTCCATTACTCGTGACATATCAAAAATCCCTTCTAGAAAATAAAATCATCTTTCTAGTTCCCTTTTAAGCCTCTGGTCCTGTGTGCATTATGGCATATGTGCATCTTAAAGAATGCAGTACACTCTTTCTGATAAGAGTAGGGGATTGTCTCCCGGTGTACTGCCCAATTACCACCAGAAGGACCCCACTGGTAATAAGCCTTCAGACTTTCGTGGGTTATCCTTGGTGTTTACAATAAATATATCCATCTATCCATCCATCCACTAAGCTTCAGGTGCACTCGCATAATAGATACTAGTTGAGGGATACTTCAGTAGCTTCATTAAATGTAACATTTTGCATTTTATTTTTTTTCCTTCAGGGTGTTTTCACCTTAAAAAATGGTCGAGTATTTGAAGGCATCTTCCATGATGACAGAATGGTTGAGTATCCAGATTTTTCAATGGATGGCACAAACACACCAGACATCACCACCATACGCACCAGGACACCAGATCCGCTAGGCCCAGCAAACATTGGGGATGGCACCTCCAGAAGCTTTGAGAGTCGTAACACCTTAGGACCCAGTTTAACGCTTGACATTGACCATCTTCTGAACCAGTTTGATGACAGTGACAGGGAGGAAGAGTTACAGCAGGTACTTTTTATAATCAAGTCTTATTAGTGACAATACCTGTGATCTGCCCATATATGGGCAATTCCATGGTAACAAAATTACAAATCACAACAATTTTAGAAGACTAGGGTGTGTCTTGGATGATAACTTTTATAGGTGTAAGTAGTACATAGACCTACTAATGTCAAACTATAGTACTAGAAAAGAAAAACAACCAAAATTTTTGAATGATGGAACGAAATATTGGAGTGTGTCTATGACATGTGGTTGTTATAGCGTCTACATCAATGTTTACTTCTTCTAATACTTGCATCATCCAAAAAAAGATTAAGTATCTCTGAAGGTTGAAATGTTTGTCATACTGCTCAATGTCTCTTCCACAGGTCATGTTTGTGACCCTTCGCCATATCACACACCTGCGTAAAGTTTATAGTTATTACAGCAGCTTGGGTCACGACACTGCTACGGACAATACCTTCATTATGACTCGACTCCAGTTTTGGCGGTTCTTAAAGGATTGCCAATTTCATTGCAGTGGAATCACTCTTATGGAGATGGACAGGCTTCTTGGTAAGAGTTATCAAATACTCAGTAGTTAATAATCAGTTAACTCCATTGTATGATATTGATAGGGATAATGATGATGTGGTGAGACTAATGATGATTGTGGTAAAAGGGATTGTAAGTTTCGTAATAACAGAAGTGTTGATAATGATTGTTATGATGATTTTGATGATGAATAATTATGGTATTAATAATGATGATACTGTTGTTGATGAGAGTTGCGATGGTGATGGTGATGTGCTGATAATAATTTTAATGATGAATAATGACAGTGTTAATGGTAACGATAATGATGATAGTCTCTAAGTAATTGAATATCTTATTTTTACAGCTAATGACAAGACTGCTACTGATATCCACTCACCGTTGGATAAACTGCTTTTAAGAGAATTTCTGAACCATGTCATCACATTGTCATACCACATGTACGAAGAAGAGCATAGGTGAGTGACCTCAAGTGACGTGAAGGTATTAAGAGTAAAATTAAATTGAAAAACAAAGAATTCAAATACTAGATTGTATTTTAATGTTTGTTTTTTGATCTGCTGGTATGATATATTGTATGCTTGATTTTAGAAGTCATCTTTACAGTATATTGATTTTTTTTAATGGTAACCCACAGTCAGATCTAAATTTATTTCCTATTATTTTAATTCCTGTTGATTTAGTGGGAAAGGAACTGTTGTTTCGTGGTGCTTCTCGAAGGTGATAACCGAGAACATAGTACTTTATTCATGTGATGTACAGGGGCGGTTCTTGTGTGAACCACGTTATGCTGTAAATGCCCTTGGCTACCTCGAGAGAACGTTGGAACTCTATTATGCCATCTGCAATCCAAGAAAGGTATGATTATTGATAAACTTTTTTAACAAGTTTCACCCCAATCGGTGGGGCATCATCAATTGTAGTCACTTTTTTGAGTAATGATACATTTTTATTCACAAAATTTCGCAACTGGTGAAGCCCAATTGATTGGAGTAAAGCATGTTAATAAAAATATATCAATAAAATATGGCTACCAATTGATTTTTTATTTACCAATTCTTTTTGTCTTTTTCATTTAATACTTGTTGTCATTCTGTAGGCAAGTCCATGTGACTTATCACTGACAATGAGGGAGTTCCTCTTCATGCTCAATGACTACAAGCTTATCAATGATAGATTGTCACCACAAATGATTATCCAGATCTTAGCCTGTGATGATCCAGCAGCTTATGATTCTGTTGACTACAATCTGGAATTGGAGGTAATATCTGTGATTATATATTTGCAATGTATTTAGGTGATGATGATCCACTATATCACTTACAATAAACAATTGCAAATGTTTCTAAAAAACTGCAGTAGGACCTACTATCATTTGCAGCACTACCTCTGCAGCCTCACCCCTGCAGCCCTTGCAGTCCCTTCCCTTGAGCAATTCCCACTTTGAGGTAGCCCACCTCCGAATTTGCTGTTATCAAAATCTAGATCTGTCCCTAAATCACATTTAATTTTCATTCTTATTTATTGAACTTTATTTCACACTTAATAAAATTATTATAAATACCTTACAGATACTCAATAACTTATCAATAAAACAACTCTGCAAATAACAAATATTTTTTATAACATAAAGTTTCAATTTTGAAATTCAGATGACGTTTTTAGAGTTCTTTGAAGCATTGATTGGTTGCGCCGTGGTTTTTGTTACCGAGGAGATTGTAAAAGACCCAACGACTCCACGGCCAAGCACCACCATCTCAAATGCAGCTCAGAGCAGCTATGCCACCTCCACTCCCGCCTCAGCTTCAAGAGCGAGTCAGGTAAATAATTTAAAAAAAAAACAACAAATTCTCTTTGATCAGTAGTAGAGGTGCATGTTGAGAAAACTTTGTGTGAACAATGACTCTCTGTAAATACAGGTAGCAAGTACCTTAATGTGTATTATTAGTGGAGCTGTGGTTTTGTGGTTAAGGTGCCTATTCTTGAATCTGAAGTTCTTAGGTCAAATCCTGTAGATATACATGTAAAGCTGTGCACACACTGCGCACAATGGTCGTTGGCTGACACGATACCATGGAGAATGCTGTGCTAGAATGTGTGCGCAACGGATTGTTTTTAACACTCTGCCCACCAGGGGTTTGAAAAAGTAGTATCAGCCACCGCTAAACTTTTTAGCGAATTTTAACACTTTTCCGAAGCTCGTTGAAAGTGTGTATGTGATCAGATTGACATGTAGTGAATACTACAAGAACTACACACATTTTAGCTGTACAATGGTACCAAACACTTTAATTTAATCACAACTTGTGACCCGTAACAATAAAATAAAAATGAATCACTTTTGGAGATTTATGCAATTTCGCACTACAAGATAATCGCAATTTTGTGAAAGTAAGTAGCTAATGTAAACAAACAAATAGTGAAATACTTACAGTCCAAACTGATTATAGTGTTCAAATTGTTAGTACATGTCGGTAATTACCCCGTCTATTAGATTCCGTAAAAAAACCTGAGACATGGAGATGTCTGTATTTGGCGGTCAAGCGTTGCACTACCAAACATGGAGATCACCGTGTTTGGCGGGCAGAGTGTTAATGACGATCCATTTAGGCTGCCATCGACAATCAGTAAACGGTGTTGTAAAAAGCAGTGAGTGCCCAGCTTAATGAGACGATGATTAGACTTTATCTGATGAAGTACAACATTGTCCAACTTTTAACACACATCAGAAAGACATAATTTGTTTCATCAGGTGTGTCTGAAGCAAGTACTGTGTATAAAGACTTGGTTTATGTGCGGCATCTTTAAGATATGTATGTTT
This sequence comes from Anneissia japonica, assembly GCF_011630105.1. Taxonomy (NCBI): domain Eukaryota; kingdom Metazoa; phylum Echinodermata; class Crinoidea; order Comatulida; family Comatulidae; genus Anneissia; species Anneissia japonica. The sequence continues at coordinate 1,354,673 of NW_022756106.1, forward strand.
GTCTTTTGAATGGAATGACTACATAGACAATGATTAAGTTTGGTATTGACATTACTTGACCCACATACAAATCTAAATAATTTTTTCAAAATTGTTTGATTAGACATTGTCTGTTGAGACAGGCAAAAAATCGGATTCTGTACATGCTGCTTTAAGGCTCCATCAACATCTATCAAGTTTTATGTGACAAGTTTATGTGGGCTGCCCATATATGGCCATGATGTTGTCATATCAGATCCTTATATGGGCATGCTGATATCACATACTCATATTTTGGCAAATCATAGGTATACCACGTTCAATTTGATGCTGCGGATGAACTCAATAATATCGTGTTTAATTATCTATTTGCGGTTGATATATTTAGCTGGAAGATGATGAGCAAGGAATAACTGGAGTAAATTCCCCACCTCACAGTAGTATGTCACCCCCTATGTCACCAGCACAAAGAGTTGCATCATCAACTGAAGAACTCGCCCAAAAAGGATCTAGTGAGGTACAGTATACTGTGTTCTATATTAATACTCATGCAAATTTTTTGCTACATTCATGAATAATTAAATCATATATGAATAACAAAGTAAGTGTAGATTACTACAAATTTATTATTTAGTTCATTATTAGGCTGTCTTTTGAAAATGTGATTTTGAGGTTTTAATAGCTGAGAGAGGTTATTCCATATTTTTACACCTTGGTATGTTATACATTGTTGACGTATTTGAGTTCTTAAATTAATACGAAGCTGATTTTTATTTCTGGTATGGAAGGTGTGGTGTGATTCAACAAGTTGATTAACTGTCAAAGATATACATATTATTCGATTAGCTCATTGATTAACACTGACGTGTAAATGATTTGATCATTGATTATTGAATCCTTCTACATGTTTTAATAAGATGTGTTTTTGTTCTCTAGAAACTAGGATCTTTTGTCTTAAGCCCTCGGACAGAAGCAGGTCAGGAGAGTGGGTTGGACATTAAACATTCCAAATTAGGTAAACATATTTTCATATTATTATTGTAGATATCATCGCTACCACTGCCCAGTGGTGGTGCTAGTGAAGAGCCTTTAGGGCCAGGGTTCCCTGTCAGGAAGAGCTGTTCCCCCTGCCAGGGAGGAAAAATATTCCTATGTAATTTTTACAATTGTTAAAAAAAGTAAGCCTTTCGAATCCTTACATTTTTTGAGCTTCTGATGGGGTTCTGGTGGGGTTGTGGG
>NW_022756106.1:1356051-1373213 GCF_011630105.1 Anneissia japonica
GGTACAGCAAGGTCAGGTACTGATGAAGCTCAACCTCTGCTACAGTCAATGTTATCAATGGGTGATGCCACTGAACATGCAGAAGGTAGTGTTTTGTGTATTTTATGCAATGAACTGCAATAAATTTACTTTAAAAAATGATTATGATCATAATGAAGATAACTTTATTATTATAATACTGTATGATCATCATTATTTTCATCATCATACTCATCATCATCATCCTCATTATTATCCTTATCATCATCATCATTATCATCATCACCATCATCCTCATCATCCTTACCAGCCTATTCATGATATCCATCATTATCATCATCATCATCATCATTAATATTCTCATTATCAGTTCAAAGAATGGTGTTACCGAAACACATTATATTTCGAAATCATGGTCTGTTATTTACAAATAATATTTTTTTCCACAAACATTCTTTTCTCTAGATGATATAATTGAAGAAGAGATGGACGATGAGACGCGCGAGTTTAATTTCTGGACGCATCAGATTAACATCTTCTTTTTGAGAAAGTTGTTTCCTGCCTATGAACACATGGAGAAAATTAAAGAAAAGAAAGAAATAATTAAAGCTGAAGAACGGGTGAGCCACAAATAGTATAAAAATAACATATTATCATTGCAGGAGAGCACAGGATATTGACATTTGAATACTTATTTTAGGATGAAATTAGGCTCCTCATTTTATGAAGTTTAAACATGGGATATATCTGTCTCTTATACACATCTAGATGTGTATAAGAGACAGTTATATATATAATATATATGTAAATATATTATATAATAAAATGATAGTATAACAAATGATTTATATGTATTATACATATTTAAATGTATACTCTTTATATACACTTTAGTTTTTATTCAATATATATTTGATTTACATAGATTTTAAAATTTTTATTAATAAAAATAATTTGCCAATATTTTCAATTATTATTTTACCAATTGCCTGTTTCCCTCATTTTTAGGCTTTGGCTGAACAGTCGCTTCTGAAAGAACAAACAAAAGAAGACACCTCTAAACATCTGGTTGTCAGATCAGGAAGTTCAGTTGAGTTGAAATGCGAGGGCAGTGTTGTCATCAGTCAAGCACCCATTGATTCTAAACATTGATAATAAACTAGAGATGAACCAGCTACTGTACTAGGTTATTATTGGTTTATAGTTCGATTGGAAAAACCTGACTGATTAGCTTCAATAACAGCTTGATAGAAACTAAAGGTGTGTTTGCATTGGTCAAACATAAGCATATACCAAGTCAGTTTGAACAAAATCCAGTGTGAACAACTTAGGTACCATCACACAGGTATTGCTTTCATCCAAGTAAACATTTCCTAGGAAGAATTATCGGGTGGTATTTACTGAGCAGAAAAGTCAAAATGTCAGCAGCAAGAATCAGGTAATCTCCTGAGGAGTGCTCACCACAACTGTGCACCTTTGAACTTTTCATAGAATATATTCATGATTAGACCAACCACACATGTGCAAAATCCTACTACTTATTGCTTAGCAACAAGCTCAGTAACCAAGGTTACCCTTCTACTTGGTCAAAATTCATTCAATATAAACACGGCATAAGACAGATGATATTGATTATTGTAAATATTGTGAATAAAATAATAATTATTTATCTTTACATATTTAGAAAATATGTCAAACGATTCATCAGTTGTAAATAAATAAGCATATGCTATGATATATTGTTATGTTTGTAACATTTTTATTGTCATCATTATCACCATAGTCATTATCCTCATCATTGTTATTAGACAGAGCATAATTATAGCGGACTGATTTTCAGCTGATTTTATTACAAAATTCAAAATGACTGTTATGGATGGATGGATGGAAACACCAAGGAATACCCACAAAAGTCTGAAGAAGACTTATTTCCAGTGGGGTCCTTCTGGTAGTGACTAGGGATTACACCAAGAGACAATCCCCAATTCTGAATAGTGTGCTGCGTTTGTTAATGTGCACACAGGCCCAACGGCTTAAGGCTAACTCAAACAGCGCCGTACGATGCAGCCCATGGCAATTTGCGTTATAGAATATTGAACATGTTTGATTTCTAACGACCGTTTAAGCCTGTTACCTGACGATGAATCCCATCAGGCTGCGGCCTAGTAGTACGTCCTACTGTACTTAAGCCTAGGCCTACACTAGTTTGATGTCGTCGGGGTATAATTTCGTCCCTAAATGCAGCGTGACCACTAGGGAAAATCAAATTCAAGATTGGGTCTAAAAACAACAGTAACAAAATACAAACAAAAAACAAAAAATAACAGTATTTAAATTATCTTTAGAAATAACAATGAGTTGATAATTGGGAATACTCGTCTGAAACGCTTTTAATTCGTTAATGCCACAGGGTCCCTCTCTAACCCCAGCATTTCTCAACAAATGGAGAGCAGCCCTTCCCTGTTCACATCGGCCCTTTCTCACATTATACCATCTTTGTCTATTATAAATTTTATCCTCAATCATTGAGATCCCGGTGACCATCGCTCTGGCACAACAGATATTCTCATCCAACCCATTGTTAATTCTAATGAGACATCTACCCCCCAAATTTTTTATCAATCCCTTTTCTTACCCTACCACCCCCTATAGGCATTCTAAAATGCAAAACGTTAATTTTTAAAGTTTCATTAACAAATATATCTGCTCGAGATTGTAAGACTTTCATTATAGCATTAAAAACAACTTCAGGGGTCACGTGATCCCTACGACCGAAAGGTGCGCTTCGCTCATTGGTTGATTTCAGTCAGACGTCATACGTACCAGAGGATGTTTTGATCTTTTCATTATACGTTATTATTCGTCAGACTGGGCCTGTCATTAGAAAAACTCGCTATGCGTCATCAGTTTGAAAAACCCGCTATGCGTCATTAGTCAGCTTATCCTTTTTGGAACACTCACATTCGAAAGTAAGTTTTATATTTATTAGATTAGTATTATTATTTAACATCATGACAATCTCAACAGTTCTTTTCAGAACTAATTAGAAAGGAGTATTATTATTAACATACACCTACCCTCATTATGCTAATTAAGGGATTAATAATATTGATAAAATTAATTCAGACCTATCCTCATGCAAATTAAAGGAATATTATTATAATTATTAATATAGGCCTACCATCATTATGCTAATTAAGGGATTAATAATAAATATAGACCTACCCCCACTCCCCCAGTATTACCCTCATATGCTAATTATGGATTAATAATATTATTAAAATTAATATAGACCTACCCTTATAATTCTAATTAAAGGATTAATAATATTGATAAAATTAATTCAGACCTAACCTTATTATGCTAATTAAAGGTTTAAAAGTATTAATATAGGCCTACCCTCATATGCTAATTAGAGGAAAAAAAATTTATTACTACCAGCTTATTAATTTCAAGGTGAAATTTCCTGAAGTGGTACTATAACTACTTATAATAAATCAACAGTGGCAGATCTTGGAATTTAAAAGAGAGGTGAACGAGGGAGGGACTTTAAACAGACCGAGGAACCACCCACCTCAAGAACATTTATGATTAGGGCATCTCTAGATGGCCGGAAATTGCACTCTCGCACTTCAATTTGAATATATTTTTCTTTTTTTTTCCTTAAAAATAGAATAGTCATAATCCCGAAAAATGGACATGAAAACCAGATCACATTCTAAAAACAAACAGCAGTCACTAGGACATACATCAGGAGCCGACTCGGTGGAGGCATATCCAGGGAAGGGCACAGATCTGCTTTGAAAGGTGGAGGGGGAGGGTATTTTGTGTGTCGATACCAACCTCAACCCCACCATGGTTGGAGCTGAGGTGAGAGAATTTGAGGAAATATTACCTCTAGATGGCCAGAAATAACACTTTTATTAAAATTCATCATCATCACATCACCATTAGTCAAAATGAAGCGCCAAAAAAAATTCTCATGATCTTTTTATCAGGATTTTTTGACAACCATAGAGATCTTATTAATGTGTGTGTGATATACCATAGAAAACAAAGCTTAAAAACATTGTCTTTGAGTATGTACTTTACATAGGCCTACTTCAAAAACGTGATTTACCTCTCGTGTAGTACCTCTCTAGATGGCCAGGAATGACACTTTTATATAGTAAAATTCTTCATCATTACATCACCATTATAGTCAAAATGAAACGCCAACAAATTTCTCATGATCTTTTATCAAGGATCTACTTAATATCCAGGACAACTTAGGCCTAACTATAGCTTACTAATCACAAAAAATCACAACTTTTTTTCGCATTTAGCACAATTTTCTTCACTTTTTATTGCTATCAATATTATTATCAATTACTACTATCGTCCTCATCCTTATAATCATTGTTATTATTATTATTACTAGTAGTAGTACAGTAGTATTATTAAACCAAAATTTAAAGAAACTTGCTAAAGGAAAAAAACGAAATTGAACCACAGTATCGCATTTCTATCTTAAAATACCTGGCCTGATATTTATGGATTTAGGACTATATGTGTTGTATTAGGCCTATGTATAACGTGTACTGATGCATATTTACATGTTTTAGAAGTATTCATTTTGAGTGATCCCAGGAAAGAATTTGTATTGGCTCAAGAATAAGCTTTAAAATTTTAACACTGTGTACCAAGGGGAGGGGGAGCCGCGGCTCCCACGGCACCCCCCACCCTGGATACGTCCCTGGATTCAATATTTCGACATTAATTGTCATCATCAGTCTTGTGTCTTGTGTTAATGCTCTACCTAACTCTAAGTTGTGTCTCACTTGGAATGCGTTGCTTAGGGGCTGAATGTTTTGCTATATTAATTAACTTGGCCTGGTAGGCCTGTCTACACATACTAGGCCTATGTTTTAATAGGCCCGGTTTTTCCATACCCCCATAATTATATCCACGTACAGTATTTCTATATTATTCTGGCTCTGGTTTTAACTGGTTTAGTCAGTTTCAACTGCCGTTAGAAATCAAGACCGTCATACCGCCACATTGTCTTGTGAATGTGGTTTTGTTGTTGCTCTCCAACGATTTGGGGGATCCAGTTCATCATACATCACTTTATGTGGTTAGTTTTCTGCTTTTCAGTAGGCCTACTAATTAGTGGATAAAACATTAATTTTTTTTTATAAGAAAAAGTTATGAAGACACTGGGTTTATGTTTGTTTTTGTTGTTAAAACTGTGAAGATTACATAGTACTATAGTACGCATAGGCCTACGTAGGCCCTATAGTTTCAGTTACAGTACACTAGTTTGTAGTATAGCAATTTTGTTTCCATTACAGCCTACATCTAAGTTTGTTCCAGAGTCTTCAAAATAGGTCTAGAATATTCCTATTAAACGTTCAGTTTGTTGTAACTTTCTTCGGATTATAAATAAGTTTGTTTTACAAAAGCAATTTTCAATTACAATTCAATTTTTATCGAAAATTTTTGACGAAAAAAATGAGGATTTTTTTTGCACACGAACCTTAAAAAAATCAAGCCGAGCGTCCAATAATACAAACATTAGTGGACGCTGGGGAATAGGCAAATAACATTGGGGGTTACAGTGATGACGTCACGATTGACTTACAATTTGTAGTATACGGTAGCAATTTTGTTTCCATTACAGCCTTTCTGTAGATCACTATTCTTTTCCTGTCGATAACCACACGGGCTTTTTATAACATGGCAAAATTAAAAAGTGGATAGGCAAAGATTATATATCTGTTAGGGCAAACATTATTCGTGTTAGTATTGTTATTACTGTTGTTTTAATCACACTGAACCGTAAGTGTTGTGTTCTTCTAAGGCCCCATAAAAAAAATATTAGTTTATCACACCCTCCTTCATCCGTTTCGGGAAAATTCATATTTTGGTTTCTTTCCAATCAACATATATTTTTTTATTTTTAACTCATCAGTTTTTATTCTTTGATAGGGTGATAAACTAATACTTATGAGCCCTATTCTATCAAATGATTTTTTTTTTATAGATCCATAGATCGCTCTCTCGTATTCGACACAAAAACTCGTTAGTAAACTATGGCAAAGGCACTTCAAGTTTTAAGATCAATTGGCCTTCAGACAAAAGATTTCTTTAGGCTGAGTTTTAATTTGCAGAGAAGCAGTTATGGGTACAGAAAGTTACACATGTCTTCGTGGATTCAATCTGAACACGGATCTCGCATTCCTTCAGCACACATTGACGGCAAAAATAAATGGCTGAATCTTAAGTGGGACGGAGAACAGTCCAAGAATTACCCTTATGTTTGGCTTAGAGATAACTGCAGATGCAGAGAGTGCTACCATGAAATAGCATCGCAGAAGCTTTTCCAATTCAACGACTTAGATATTGATGTTGAAGCAAACGACATACATTTTACTGATGACGGCACTGCTGTTATCCATTTTTCTGATGGACATAAAGGAAAATACCCGTTATCATTTCTTGAAGGGGAAAAATTTCCCGCTTTCTCAGATCCTTTACGTCAGTTAAACAAAGAGTTGTGGGGGAGTGAGTTACAGGGAGCAATACCTACATTTCAGTTTTCTGATGTAATGACGGATGATGACGTGTTGTTGGGATGGTTGACTGTGTTGCACACTAAGGGGATCGCAATCCTACAAAATGCTGGTACTATCCCGACCGAAGTTAAAAAGATCGGCGATCGAGTGGCGTACTTGAGAGCAACTTACTATGGGTAAAATTCCTTTACATAATACTTCTGACAGCATAGCTTAAATTGAAATTTAATCTATACTTCTTTACTCTTTAAAAATACATATTCAACCGGCTATGCTTCGAATTTACCTAACCTTTGAAGGTTAGGGTTAGAATCCGCCCTCACTAATCATCAAAGTATAATTTTAATTGTAATTATATTTAATAATTATTATTTATATAGAAAACAATACGACATAGGGCTTATAATTATAATATAGGCCACACACGTGTGTCTGAAACTAAATATAAGCATTTTCACCATGGTTTTATTTATTACAAACATATTCTTTCACCATCATTACACATTGAGGTGCTTCTTTTAGGTAAAACGATCGATCTTAAATTTTCTTTCTTGAGTTTGGGACTATTATGTGTTTAAATAACCTAGAAGGCTAACCCTAAAAATCCTTTAAAAAAATGCGCTCGAAGCGCGCAAAACATTTTTGTGTTTTTAATTCTTCGTCGGAATTGATCAAAACTCCCTAAAATGTGCAATTTCTAGAGGAAATTGGCCTACTTTAACAAGAAATGCGCGCGAAGCGCACGAAATTTGAGATTTTTAGGCAATTTCAGGGGGTGAAAGGGCGTCTTCAAGGGATGGGGAAAGATTTTCCACAGACGGATATTTTCCCCTTGTTACGCCACTGCGGAGAATATCTGACGGCATAGATCGAAGGAGCTATGGACACACCTTAAAGTGGAGAAGGCGTTGCAGGGTGTTGTGAGTCTGGTCATTATGGTATCTTCCTTTTTATTCTGTCTTTATTTTTCTCTTCTCTTTTTCTTTTCTTTTTTCTTTTCCTTTTCCTCTTCTGTTTCTTTCCATCCCTCTCCCCTCTTTCTTTTCTCTTATTACCCAGCCCAGTACGACGGCTTGGTCAGCCCGGTAAAAACCGTCGGGGGCGGGGGGGGGGTGCAGTTTGTTGTTGCTTTGTGACATCTTGCGTGCGTTTGATAAAGACCTGGGTTATATGTTATATTTTTTCTATTGTTTCTTTAATAAGGAGAATGAATGAATGATAATAATCATACTTTCAATCATAATCAACAAATAATAAAAATAACTATAATAAAAATGTATATTTAACCGGCTATAATTTGATTTTTTTGCCTGAACTTGAAGGTTAGGATTGGAGTCGGCCCTTATTAATCATCAAAAAACAATTACAATTATTTATAGTAATTATTTATTTTGAATGTTATAATAATCATAAAAACATAATAAAAATATTTGTAATGAAAATAATATTAAGATGAAAAATAAGATTAATAATAAGTATAGTATGCTAATACTAATTTACCAATGGATTATGATTATTATAATCACCTGGTCTAAGAATTGTCATGAATTTGTTTTGATCATGTAGAGAAACGTTTCAAGTGATGAGCAAGAATGATCCCAACAGCATCACCTACACAGACACAGCTATAGACTTCCACACCGATATCTGTGCTATGTACAATCAGCCTGGTGTAAGTAGTGTATCAGACTCTGCACAATGCTGAGTCGAGTGGTAAGGCAGGTGCGCCGCTAACAACCTTAAAATAAGAGCAGCGAAAATGTTCATTTTCAATGATCAAAGAACAGCGACCTATTAAGAATCTTGAAAACAACTTGAAATTGAGGGGTGGGGGGGGGGGGGGGTGGAGACCGATGGGGCGCAAAGGTGATGGGGCTATGCATCTAGTTTAGACACTCCGTTGGTGGAACTGGAAACAACACGTAGGCCCTACGTACTTTTCAAGTAATGAACTTTTCCACAAAGGCACGCGTCGCCTGTTAGATATTGTTGCTTAACGTCCCACCAAACGATAGCGTAAACGTATACTTAAACGTGCGCTTGTGGGACAGCACCTCTTTTTTGGGTGAAGTGAAGCGTGTATTACTCGCTCTCATTTGATTGGTCAGTTGTTAAGTTGTTTTAATCTTTTAAGCTTGTAATCCAGACCCTTGTATTGAATTGCCCCATGTGGGATGAATAAAGATACGTATATTGTATTGTTGTGTACTGTATTTTTTTTTTGCTGAACATATGCCGAACGTCTTTATATATGTACGATAAAGAAAGAAGAACATCTTTAAGATTGTACTATACTATCGAATTGTGTTCATTGTTCTTATTATTTATTGTTTATAGCTCATTACAACCTTATGAACTATTTTGAATTTCATCATCTATAACCACTATAATTAGGCCTGTTACGTTTGTGTTCTAGATGCAGATGCTTCATTGCATTAAGCAGTCGACGGAAGGTGGCGAAAACCAACTTGTTGATACATACAAAGTCGTAGAAGACTTGAAGAAAGAGGAACCAGAGGTGCACAGCATTCTGAGCAGTACTCTGTTTGAATTTACGGATATCGGTACAGATATCTTGAACGATTTTCACTTTAGAAGCTCCAAGCCAGCTATTAGGTAAGTTATTAATGCTGTAATCAATATGCCTACTTTTTGAATGAATGATATCTAACACACTTGATGTATAAACGAAAAAGTGAAGCTTATCTTAGTGAACAAATGTAAATACATTAGAACCCCTTAAGGGAACACCTTCGGGACCAAAAGCATGTTCCCTTAATAGGGTGTCCCCCGACATACATTCTTTATAATTTTATCTTAATTGTTTTAAGAACGAGTTACCGTTTAATTATAACTAATTTATAACAATAATGAGCAATGCAAAAAGTAATTCTTTTAAGGTATGATATTAACAGTTACGTAATTAAAACTACAAAAGTTATATATGTTCCCGATAATGTTTCTTTATTCGAGTGCAATGTTAATGACCAAATAAATTATTCTTTTGAGCTTTCTATTGGATGCACAAAATAGAATACTATTAATAGATGTTACCAACTTAGAAATCAGGGTGCAGGTTTGTCCGGATAGATTATAATCCTATATCAAAATACACAAAACAAGAAATCTCCATTTTAAATGGTAAAAATTTTATTATTATAATAACCTCGCAGTGAACTTGGTTTTCGTTTATTTTTTCCACTTCATTTTCCCCCCTCCCACTTCATGAAAATTATATTGGTTTTTCCGTGGTTTTTTTTTACTTCCTACCACCTTTTAACGAGTTCTGTTGCAATTTTAAATTAATTTCTCATTAAAGCAATTGGGAAAAGCCCTATGTTCTTTTGTTCAAACAGACATAATTCTAGTTATAATAATATAATAATAATAATAACAATAATAATAATAATAATAATAATAATAATAATAATAATTATTATTATTATTATTTATACGAAGTAACACATATACTAGGCATCCAAAGCGAATTCTAAAGATGGAAAGAAAATCTGTTCGATGTTAAGGTTATTGCTCAAAAGGTATTAAAATATATATTTGAATGAATTTGTTCTTATTTTTTGACTGCTGTAGTTGTTTTGATGCAATAAAAATATATGCGTCCCCTTAGTTGGGATGAAATTGTATTGATTTGACCATTTTGCACACTCAAAAGTGTAGAGTTAAAACATATATAGCCACTCGTTTCACGGAAAAGTGTCCCCTTAATAGCGGTGTCCCCTGAATAGGGGTGTCCTAAATGAGGGGGTTCTACTGTGTGTGAATAAAAGAGTTTATTCAGTAAAAATGTAGTTGGAAACAGAGTTGGTAAAACGTGTAGGTAGTGAAATCCTCAATGATTTCTTCCAATGAACCAAAGGTAACTGAAGGGAAAATCACATCAACTAAAAGCCAACTCTACGGTACATGTAACACCACTTTAGAAAATGCTGCAATATGAAAAAACATTATTATTATTACATTGTTTTCTATTACTTCACAATTCAATGACCCGTATATATATATATATATATATATATATATATATATGTTATGATAATGACGACGATGGGATAATGCGACAACACAGATGATGATGGAATAGTGATGAAAGCGATTGTGCGTTGATAATAATCTTCGGTGATTGAGAATAGGGCGGTTACCATAATGATTATGATAATGACGATGGTGGTGATGATGACCAATGCCGTAGCCAGGATTTTCACACATTGTGAGAGATTTTAAGAGTGGACCCAATCAGTGGCGTAACTACCGCAGATTCAGGCGGTTCATTATAAAAATCTAAAAAATTAAAGCAATGCATGTATAAAAATCTGAATTAATAGTATTTATCTATATATAATGAACATCTTTAATTTAAAATTGTTAATAATGTTAAAATTTAAGCAATTACAGTATACATTAACTACCGGCGGTTCTGTGAAACTGGGCCCCGTGGTTTAGGAACCCCTGGGGACAAAATTCTCTGGTGGGGTTCAAATTGTATTTTTAGACCACAATATTAGAAATTGGCATCACAATAACTTTTGAATTTGACCAGAAAGTTAATGTTTCAGTTCGACGATGACCCCGCCGTGGCGTCGTACGACGGGGTGGAGTTTTCCAGGCTTTTCGGACGGGGAGGAAGGATTCTGATTTTCACGCACGCCACTCACAAAGCAACAACGATTATATTAAGATTAAAATAGTTCCAAAACATGCCATTGATACATTACAATCATAATGTTTTACATAACGTGTATTCACAACTGTCAATTTTTTCCTTGGGACTTTTTAGTCCCTGGAACTTAAGAAGGCACTTTGCATCATCTGCTCCCAGGTAATCGGTTGTAACTTGAGCTTGTAATTATTGTCTTCCACAACATCAGAACCGAAGGTTTCTATTCCTCATTGATCACTTCGTTCTCTTTAAGTATTACTATTATAAGACTAAATATAAAAACCACTCAATCTGTTGATATTTCTTTGCACCCTGACGGGGCCGTTGCATGACTTGAGCCCATGGACCCCTGTGAAAACATAGGCCTCATTCTAACATTGATCTTCCATCTCATGATGTTTCTTATTGCTCTATAAGTGTACACTTATCACCTGGTAGATCTGTCCATGGAGGAATACCTACATAATCTTTTTGATGTAACAAAACAATCTCCAATGCTCCAATGAGGGCACTATAATAGAGGCAATAGAGATCATATTAAAACATGCTTAAATCAGGGAGATGTAAAAGGTGTTTTGTAAGGAACTGAACGTCGTGAGTTCGAATCGTGCGTCGGTGTTTATTCTTTTTTTTTTTTCTTGTATAAATGAACATTCTAAGATATTTGAGAAATGTTTGGCAACAAAATTAGAAGAGCTAAGATAGAAATGTTTACATACACGTGTACAAAATTAAAATGTCTTAAAATTGAAAAAAAGAAACTGATAAGTTTTACATGACTTAGTATAAAAAATAATCAATAAAGTAAGACTCGTTATTGTGATTAAATACTTCGATCTTTTATTAGATCATCATCAGGAATTATTTAATTAATCAATCAGCCGAGTACTTAGGAGAACTGCTCATAACAACAGAGAATTTTTCAAATAGGCCCTAATTAGATTAAATAATTTGTACAAAATTGAAATTTCTTTAAATTGAAAAAGAAGTCTTAAAATTGGGGGAAAAATGTGAGTGCCAAGACGCGATTCGAACTCACAGCCTGAGATTTGTTTGAACCATCGCATGCAACCGTCGCATAGATGGCACGGTAAACCGACCGCTCCATCCATACGAAGCGTATCAAAGTGGTAAAGGCAGTAATGCACAGCCCTTGCTGAAACCCAGCTAAAAAAAATAAAAAAAAAAAAAAAAAAATACACAGCGAATCAGCAAAAAAAACATACAATTTGCAGGGTTACTCATAGAGCTCCTCATCGGAGCTAAAAATCATACCAGCAGTCTGTTATCCGAAACATATTCACCTGTAGGCCTAATTAAAACAAATTGACAGGTTTATTATGGGAGGGTCCGTCATAAAAATTCCTCTCACTCCCTCCCATCTGCAACCAATTCAGCCATTGAGGGAGTTCTTTTTGGTCCGTTGTGAACAATTGCTAGAACATAGGACGAAAGCATGTCTTAAACATGTTTGGTGATGATAACGCTAAATATTGACCAAGGCCTATTTAAGTTTCTTTCTCTTTAAATGATCATAGTTTTATACCGTACTGGCACTTTACTTCCATAAGTACAGTAGTCATTATTCAGGCCCCAAAAAGCTACACTGGAAGAGTGTTCTTTGGGAGCAAAATAGTCCAACTAACTGTAGATTAAATGTAGACCACTTTAAAACTTGGGAAGGGACCAATTTTACACCTAAAATATAACTAATATGGTCCCGTTTTTAAAATATGGACCCATTTCATGTGCCGGTATATAAATTAATGCATAATATTAATGTAAACTCATTTCTTGTGTATAAACTTAATAGCGTGGGACATTTTAAAATCTGGAACCCAGTTTACACAAAAACTCAAAAATGTGGACATATTTGAAAAATTTGGAACCTTTTATGCATAAATTAATGTAACTATTGTGGACTAATTTTTATAAAGTAGACCCATTTCACGCGTGAAATAAATAAATTGGACCTATTTTTAAAATCTGGAACCCTTTTATGTGTAAAATATAACTGAAGTGGACCCTTTAGAATTTGGACCCATTTCACGCATAAAAAAATACAAAAAGGGGACCTATTTTTAACATTTGGACCCTTTTATGAGTAAAAATGTTATAATGTGAACCCATTTTTAAAAAGTTGACCCATTTCATTTCATATGAGTAAGTAGGCCTAATATTACTTAGTTTATAAGTATGGACCTATTTTAAATGTAAATTTGGTTTGAAGGGAAATTAAGCGGGACAGTCCCGACTGTCTCAATAGCTGGCTACGACATTGATGATGATGATGATGATGATGGTCATGATGATAATAGTCATATTGGTCATGATAGGGATGGGGATGATGATGTTGGATGATGAAGATGAGATGACGAGAATGATGATGATGGTGGTGGTGATGATGACGATGATGATGTTGAGGATGAATCCGGCTAAACACTTTGTGATGACTGACTTGGGTAGAGGTTGTGACGATCCGGTGGTGTTAGTGTGTTATTTGAGATTGTGTAATGCCCTTCAAATTAAAAATGAAGATTAGGGTGTTTGATATCTTTGATGTAGCTACGGATTCGAAGGGAACATCAACCAAGTGAGCATTCATTTTTCACGTCATCACAGTATGAATGTACCTCCTGAACAAGTTTATCCAGTGTACAGCGCCCTCAAGGTTTTATCTCGCTACCTATATCACGAGGAAAACATTGTAAGACATCGACTCTCTCCAGGTAATTCGTTTATCGATATATGTCTGTTTCATATTATTTTTTGTTTATAGCGAGTGTGTATAAATACAGGATAAAACAAACACCGTACTCGCGCGAATAAGCGCCTGGGTGCTTAAAATATTTTTTACACTTTCTGAGGGGCACTTATTCAAACGGGGCGCTTATTTAAACGGGGCGCTTATGAAAAACAGAGTAGAAATTGAGGGGGCGCTTATGGAAATAGATGAAAATCGTAGGGTTCTTATGGGAAATTATTAAATTCAAGAGGCACTTTTTTTTGAATGAAAAAAAGATTATATAAGGACATTACGAATGGTGGTTAGAAAAGATAATCGTCCAGAGAACATAGCTCATGACAAGAATGCGTGAATATTTACATAACAGCAAAATACCGTAGCAGATGCAAATAGCTTGTTAGCCATCGGCCGATTGAGATTAGCAGGATGGCAGGATCATTGTATTTTTTATTTGAAAACTCAGATGAGAATGTGCTAAAGGTGCAAATTGTCGGAAAAGAAAAAAGAGGAGTAGGACTAGGCATAGACAAATATGTAAAAAGAGTAAAGTTGGAAATACACTGTCTGTCCAGGGATCGGAGCTCTCATCTGTCCAAGAGAAATATCCTCATTTTGATATTGATCTAAGAAGAATGTGTTTCCACTCTGCAGCTCAATTATGCCAACAACAGCAGTCCCATGATTAATTGGGTTATTGACTTGCTAAAAAGAAAATATTATGATATTATTTAGGGGGCGCAAATTAAATGGGGGCGCTTATTCAAACGGGGCGCTTAAGGGAATTTTCACGTTAGGAGAGGGGCGGTTATTCAAACGGGGCGCTTATTCGCGCGAGTACGGTATTTACATATTTAATTGTTCTGCATATAATCGTGTTGTGCCTGTGTGGGTCACGCCTACTACCCGTCTATCCATCATTCATTCATTTACTAAATTATAAAAATCTTTCAATCTCAGATTACCAAAATACACTCAAAAAGAATATAGTTATTTAAACGTGTTAAATTTTCAATTTGGTAGCCCTGCCCCTTTCAAAGAATTATATAGTGACGTACCTCATTGATTCCAGCCAATCAAAAGAATAAAAGTAAAGTGATTTTTCCATTCTGTAATGGCTTTCCGCTGTTGAATGTAAACTAAATGAAAAAGAAAAAAATATTTGTAAGTTTTTGGTTTCTATAACTAGTTGACATCGAGCTGCCAAATCAAGAGTACAGTGCGATTATAATAAAGGAAGATATTTTTGTTCACATCGTTGGATAGGCTATTAAACTAGGTTTTGTTTTTATTTTCCGAAACCTTTCGTTTTTAAGGAACATGTGTAACAAATACTGAATTAAAAAAAAAAAACTTTAAAAAAAATATAAAACGAAACGTACTAATGTAACGGAATGGAAGTCCTGTCCAGATTATCAGATTTTCTTTGACAAAGAAACTGTTGTATGCCCATATATAGTCATGATGTGCCTATATATGGTCATGATGTGCCTATATATAGTCATGGTGTGCCTATATATGGTCATGGTGTACCCATGTATAGTCATGATGTGCCTATATATGGTCATGATGTGATGTCACCATGACCATATTTAGGCATGTCACATGTTTATGTCAAATGAAGTTTGATAATCTGTACAGGGCTTTAGGATATACTGTCGGTGTTGAGCTGATGTAAAGTTGAACAATAATTACTTTGTACTTTGTAGACTCGTATGTCTCATCATGGAGCTACATGGTATCTTTATTGCCTTCAATAGTTCGTCAATTATGTTGATTGAATTTTTTTATATTTCGTCCTCAAATCCAGAATATAAACCAAATTTTTCTGTTTTATAATCATTTTATAGGAGAGATTCTCTGCATGGACAACAGACGATTGGCTCACGCGCGCACGAAATACTATATTGATCCAACCATTAAAGGTGTACAGCGTCAACTAGCAGGAGGATACATGGACTGGGATGAACTGAGCTCATTCTATCGTGTTTTGCTTGAAAAGAAGAAGAAAAACGAGAATTCTAACTAGAATGTATTTATTTAGTTTTCCATGTTTATGGTTAATTTGCATAATCTTTTTCAACAGTCTTGTTTGTATATTCTTCAAAAATTCCAAAAGTTAAGGCTTTTTTATTAATTCGTTACATATGTGTTTTGTTTGTGAAGATGAATATAATCTTTGTCATTGTTCATTTATAGGGAAAAGTCAATACTATGAGTTCAATTTCATTGCAATTTAGGCTTACTATTACTATGGATTGCATATTGCATGCATATCTACTCATCAGTAAATGTTTTATTATTTTTATTATAATTTTTTGGTGTAATTTTTTCTGAATTGGAGGGCCCATATTCTCTTCAGTAAGATAATTTATTCATGGGATTAGGTTGGAAAATCCACAGACTAATAGTGCAGTGTAGTACTAGTAGGCCATTGAATTATTTTCATTTATTTCTGTGATTACTGCCTAATCCCTCCCGCTAAAATAAGACTAACTAGGCCAACCCCGATTTTACGAGGTCGGTGAAATTATGCATGAAGTCAACATACGAAACCACGCCCCTCGGCTGAACCCGTTGTATTTAGCAACTACAGTACCTGTACCTTTGGCTACGTTCAGACCTGCGAGATACGCCAGGCGTATCTAACGCCGGGCGTACGTTAATCCATGGCGTAACTAGCGAGATGTCCAGACTGGGCGATTAATGAACGCTAGCGTAAGTATTCGCGCGGTCTCTTATACACATCTAGATGTGTATAAGAGACAGCCTTTTATAGGTTTATTTTGATTGGTCAAATCTTGGCTGAGTTCAAAATCACCGATGCATGACTGTCGTAAATCATTGGCGTACGCTAATCTGGGGTCTGTTGCTGGATTACCGTACGCCAGTGATTGCGCGATAATACTGGTGTTCGCTACGCCGCGCACAAGTTCACACCACTCGATTAACGTTACGCTAGCGTAAGTCGTTGTGTCTGAACATAGCCTTATTTTAGAGTTCCTATAATAGGAACTCTACCTTATTTCAGAGCCATATATATAAAGGCTACGTTCAGACCTGTGAGATACGCCAGGCGTATCTAACGCCGGGCGTACGTTAATCCATGGCGTAACTAGCGAGATGTCCAGACTGAGCGATTAATGAACGCTAGCGTAAATATTCGCGCGAAATATTCGTATTCGTAATTCGCGCATTTTATTTT
>NW_022756106.1:1373313-1373920 GCF_011630105.1 Anneissia japonica
TGTTGCTGGATTACCGTACGCCAGTGATTGCGCGATAATACTGGCGTTCGCTACGCCGCGCACAAGTTCACACCACTCGATTAACGTTACGCTAGCGTAAGTCGTTGTGTCTGAACATAGCCATAGAGTTGCGACATTCTGCTCCTTGGTTTACGAAAGTCACGTGGTACACACCGTCCATTTTGTTTCATAATCTTCCCGATGAACACATGCAAAGTATATGTGTTACGTACATTGCATATTAATTTCACACACTTAATTGGGTTTACAACTATATATTATAATTAACATCACTTAGTATGGACAGCGTATAAGAATTCACATATAATCGAATATTTGCGCGCGTGAGTGCTCGCGTAAATGGTTGAAATTAAAATTGGAATTGTTTTCAATTATCGTTAATTCGTCACATTTTAATCAATGAAGATCCGACCTATTTTATTTAATGGTAATCTTTTCTTTGGTTTTAATTGTTTTTAATAGTTTTATATATATATATATATATATCAATTTAAATCATTTATCAGTTGCATTATTACACTGTTTACGTTCATCATTAAAATTTTATTTTTATTTTCTCATTCGCCTAGATGCGTTCGGAAAAATA
>NW_022756106.1:1374114-1374516 GCF_011630105.1 Anneissia japonica
TCACGTGGTACACACCGTCCATTTTGTTTCATAATCTTCCCGATGAAAACATGCAAAGTATATGTGTTACGTACATTGCATATTAATTTCACACACTTAATTGGGTTTATAACAATTTTGGAAAAGACACTTTTAAAACAGCGGACACGCTCTTGCAGTGTGTTTATAAAAGTAACATACTGTACAGCTATGATAAAATATTAAAATAGAGGCGAGACTTTTAATACAATAAAATGTACGTTACATAATTACACAAGCTGAATATATCACAGATCCTGTATATCATTTAACACTTACAATTTATAACATTAGCACAGTTTATATATTGCGGCCAACTGACCTATACTATTTTAATATTTATAAATAATAATAATCAAATTAATAACATAAGATTTGTACAGG
>NW_022756106.1:1374589-1393947 GCF_011630105.1 Anneissia japonica
CGCTAACTGTATTATACAATATTATACACAGGAACGCACATCACGTTAGACACAGAACGCGCATCGCGTATGAAACAAAATGGCTTCTAAATTCTCAATGTCGCAACTCTTTCTATCTATGGCTCTGCCTTATTTAAAAGAAGGGCGCCGCCTACGTCGGTTCCGCCTCATTTTTTTTCTATTCGTCGTTGCGTTGCGTCCAAGGCCTAGTCAAGCTTTAGCAAGCAATTACAAGTCATTGTTTTTGGTAAGTATGTGTACTGGCATTGTACCAAGTTACTTACTTTTCTAGACTATGTATTATCAAAAGCCACAATTGCTCGTCATTCCGGTTTCGATGTATTAAAAGATTAATATTTAACTTACAAAATGCCCTAAGTCTCTTGAGCGAGCAACTGTGGCTATCATCAGAGATACTGGACCTGACTAAGATTTGATAAGATTAATTTAGGAATTAAATACCTAAAATTACGTCTCCGTCACATTTTCCGTTCATACTGACTGTAAATCTATTTCACATTTTTCGAAACAGTCCGCAATAATTATACTTTTTAAGTAATTTTTAGTTTCATATAGTCCTGTTTTTGTTTTTTGGTTCAATAACCTTTTTTTCCTCCATTTTATATTGACAAAACGATTTATGGTTGGTGGTAAGCCTTGTGTTAGCCAGATCATGCCAAATATAATAGATTATCATAAACTTGCGGAACGGTAGAAATTGGCAAAGACATAAACATTGATTTTAGGTTATAAGATTAAAAGATAACATAAAACCGAAGATTCACATATAAGTGTCACATTAACTGGTGACGTACCGGTATGCATTCTATCGAGTGCACTAACTTACATCCACCAAGGGGTTAATTATGCTTTCAACGTTCTGTTGGTTAGCACGATTATTCAAAAACTAATGAATGGGTAATCATTCAATTTAGTGGAGTGGAACATTTTGGTCTAAGGAAGAGATGATTAAATTTAAGGGTGAAAAGATGAATGTGGTCACGAATATTTCACATTGAAATCAACCTAAAGAGAGTAGTATATAGTGGTCTAAGAAAGAGGTGATTAAATTTTGGGGAAAAAGATCAAATGTCAAGATCCCGGGAAGGGGGGGGGGGTGGTGTGGTATAGAGGAGTGCAAGAAAATTAATTGCGTTTAGAAATTTAACGACGGTAGTCTAGGACCTGACTAAGATTTGTATGTACTTCATTTAGGAGAGAATTTCTCAACTGTTACATGGGAACCCTATTTTTTCACTCCTAATTTGCATATTTAAGCTAATTTGCATATGAACGGAAAATGTGATGAGACATAATTTTAGGAATTTAATCCTCTTTTCATGTGTGCTCATTTAGAACAAAAACCCCTTCATTTGCTATATTCTTATACCGTCTAACTCAATTTCAAAATACCCCCTACCCTATAAAAAGGGGGCGTGGTCATTTAATAAAGGGCGTAGTCATTTTCGGGCTGTTCGTCCCGGATAGAGATTTTGGCACACATCCCATGTTATTCCTAGGGTTCATATTAGTCTATAACAGTTGAGAAATTCTCTCCTAAATGAAGTGCATACAAATCATAGTCAGGTCCTCTACTATATATTTTGCGTCGGACTCGCGCTTGAATCAGGTGATCGTCTGTAAACCGGGAAGTAGAACTAGCTGGTATCTGTCGTCATACTCGTGTTTGTATTGAGCTATCCACCTAACTGCATATTGAGCGTGGCGGCGTACTTCTTTATTGTTAAAACGTCAATAATTTAACTAATATTTTATTATTAATAAGCCTAGGCACTTATCTTAGTTGGCCTGCCTAAGTAAGTTTGTTTCATTTGTCACCTGTATTCTTGTAATTTTACTGTTCCCTGCCCTATCCAGTGCAAGTGTGGACGTGTACTTCTGCAGTTACTTTCTGAACGTTTACAGTTAATAAAATTCCTTGATTTTAGAACGAGGTATTTTGTGTTTTTATAATTATGTTTGTAATGTTTACGAAATCATTCACGGTGCAGCAGCCTCTAAACATGCCTACGTAATATCTATCGTTCAGTAGAAAAGTAAAAGTTTTCTCAACAAAACAGCCGAAAAATAAAGTGAGTTTGACACTGTAGCTATGAAATAAAAGATTCAGTTTTCCTTGGCTCCGAACAAGGGGCCGACTATAGAGCCTCGGTCCGTGTCCCCTAACTACCTAACAAATCACACAATCAATTTTTTTTTGCCAAAACTAATGAAAATATCGTCTCTCCGCCAAAAATTCAACAAGGAAGATTAACGAGACAGGGTACCAGGACTTGGAAAACAGCTGAAACTGTTCCGACGTGTGTGGAAATCAGGACAATAATGGATCAACTTTTTTTACGATATCAGCAAGATGCCAGCTTAATTTTTTTATGGACAATGATAAGCAAGCCAAAGACCTATTTGATGTTTTTATTTACTTTGTTTAATTCTCTATCTATAGCTGTTGTCTGAGATCCATGAGACCCCCGATAGGTGTGTGCTGGAGGCATAGTAGTCCCTCTAGTTAGATTAATAGGACTACTCATTTTCTTACCGGTATTTTAATTGTCTTAACTTTACGTTAACATGATTCAGGAGACGAATCGACCCCGGGAGGGGGGGGGGTAGTGTAACGAAAATGGGCTCAACGATATCAACAAATCGACACCCATCATTAAATAAGTTTCTACAATCTGTTTATTTTCTTCCTTCTTTTCTATTGTCATTCACTTAACTCATTAAAACACATTGTTTCTTAACATCAATCCATGAGTCAGCATAATATAGAGGCTATAGCCTATAAACAAACGGTACTTGCTGCTGTTATTAACTAAATCAAATAATGGATTTTTTCACTCACACCTCAGTCTATAGAAAGAAGACACAGCCCATGAATTTCACGTCGGCAATCGCCAATTGCCGACCATATTGCCGAGCCAGAATTGCTACAGGACGGCAATTTTTTGCCGACCTAGGCCTAGATTTCTTTGCTTCAAAAACTGCTTGGAAAGTCAAAAACTTTTACTGAAACAGGCTATAGCAGACACTAAATTTCATGTACATCGTCAAACCAAGGAAATTTGTGGTTCATAAAACAGATTTGTTTCTAATAGGCGTGCAGTACGTACTATTTGTGTACAATCGTCTTGTCTTTCAATCTCGCCTAGTCGTTTCGTAGGCTAGGCCTAGGTAGGAATGACACTAGCCAGCCAAGGCCTACAACATCGCCCAATTGAAGCCACGTGGGCCGCGTAGATCGTAATGCTTATCTAAATCTATTATTTGTCTTCATTATTACAATATTATTATCATATTTAAAATGTTTGTTTATTATCTAAAACAACAAAATTCACCATATTGTAGGCCTAATCCTACCGTCCGTTTAAACGCAATCATGATCGCATCATAACTTCACTACTGACAAGTACAGTACTGCTGTACCTGTCTGGAAAATCCCTAATAGATCATTCTGGGCATGGGCAGTTTTGAAGCAGCCTGTGATGCTGGGATGATACGATCGTAGCTTTTACGATAGTTGCCATGCCAAAGATAACGTTAAAACGAAAGCTATAACGAAATTTATTCGGCGATTTTCTTATGTAAAACATATGTATTATACTACACTATTAAATTAATACAAGTACGACCATTCTTTCACCAGCAATATACTGATTTAATAGAGAAATTAACAAAATCACAATCTGTAGATGACGATGAAGGTAGAGCGTTCGGAAAATTCGTAGTTTATACTATATATAGGCCTAGGTAGTAAAAAATTGCCGAGGCTGCCTGCCTCGGAGAATTTTTGGTCGGCAAATTTTTGCCGACTTAATTTTTTCCTAATTTCATGGGCTGAAGACATAAAGGCCTACTGGCCTTCTCACCGATTATTTCAGTTTATGTTCATACACCTACACAATAAGTCTTATCCGGACTCTTGTTGATAGGACATTTAAAACAAATAACACTTGGATCGGGTTTCATAAAGATATTAACGTATTAACATCCATTCTCAAAAAAAAAAGCATGTTTCCTTCATCAATTATTAAAAGAACTATTTTTTTCTGCCACCGTATTAACTCTGATACAATACTGTATGATGTACTGTAACTACCACTATATTCTATTTTAAATTTTATTTTTCTAAAGTGGTCTGTAAAAGGATTCAAATTCAGGATTTAAATTTGGTTTTTTTCTTCATTCAAAATTAAAAAAATTGTTTTCTGTCAAAGACCCCATACCTGTTGGTCTCCGCTCGCAAGTTGTTTACAAATTTGTTTGTGCAGGCAATGCTTGCTTGTCGGCGAAATAACCTGCATGCGGGAACACCTAAAGTGGATGGGAACTCCCACATTTTAAAACACCTGAATGCCTCCAATCACTGCAAACAACCAGTCAATAAAATTGTTTACCATACTAGACTCTGCCCTCACAACGCAGCTTCTCAAAATCAAGGAAGCGCTACACATTCAGTGGGAACAACTTTCACATATTAACAAACAGCTATCATGTAAATTTAAAACATTGGCTTTTGGTTTCATTCTTTATCATTCATTTGCTATTTTGCTAATCTTTATTCTTGAATGGTTTAATTTTTATTGCGGTTGAATTATTAAACTCTTATCATGCTTATTGTTTACTGTTATTCCTGTGTATGTATATATACAGTACATTGCAGATGTGAATATTTTTCACGACGATGGTAGTAGACCTACTGAAACATGTCTGGTTTGGGGCCGTGAAGGCCAATGCATTAAATATATGCACTCGCCTATAATGAGGTTTAAAGCAATTGTGTTTAATATATGCATACATATATATATATGGCTATATATATTCAATATTAGGTCTGATCGTTTTTCAACAATTCCAAGAGTTCCCTTGGAACGGCATTAGCATGAGGTAACATTATAATACATGTCATTATGCATGCTATAGTACAATACAATATAAATAATTAACTTACTGATTGCTAATTATGACGAAACCTTGGTTTGTCACATTATATAGCATTATTCAACGTTAGCCAGTCATGGACCTTGTGAAACTCGGCTTTACTTATCTTAGGCCCTTAACAGCCTACCTAGAGACGTCTGATCTCAATCGAGACCTGGACAAAATTTATGCCCTTATTTTCCAGGGTCCAACATTGTGCGTGAAGACCTGGACAAAATTTACGCCCTTATCTCCCAGGGTCCAACATTTTGATGGGAATCCCTTTTTAATATACAATTAATATCCCTCTAGAGTTCCATTGTCCCCTATCTATAATTCTGTTACAAACAATGAGCTGGACAATTTATATTTTTCACCAAACCCTTCACTTATTTTTAGCCCAAGTTAAACTTGCCATTTGATCATTCACTTGCTCTGGAATTGAATTTCA
This sequence comes from Anneissia japonica, assembly GCF_011630105.1. Lineage (NCBI taxonomy): Eukaryota > Metazoa > Echinodermata > Crinoidea > Comatulida > Comatulidae > Anneissia > Anneissia japonica. The sequence continues at coordinate 1,379,979 of NW_022756106.1, forward strand.
ATTTTATTGAACTTTCTTATAATGTTCCTTGTATATAATAGTAACTATTGTAAATTATTTTATCTGCTTTTTTTTTTTACATGTATACTGCTTTTAATATTTTTGAATGTTATCAGTAAAGATGGTTCCAGAGATTTTCAATTAACTCTATATAGTAGGTGGCAAAAATTGTAGAGAAATTTGAGACTAAATTAAACCACCACTGAGAAAAATTCATCCTAATAACTTCAATTTAGTGGTAGAGATCAACAATCCCTGCAACATAGGGGTGAGGTGAAGGGGAATTTCCGGTCACTGTTTGAGGAAATGTTACAATGGGGCAAACAGATACATGTTTTGAACATTTTGAAAAAGAATGCCATGTTAGATAAACACTATCTCTATGTATAATTTGCATATTTACACTAGTTTGCATTTCTGGAAGTTTATTTACTTTGCACTATTTTTGGAAATCCTGCAAAATATGGTCACAGGTCAAATGTCACATTTCCGGTCACACTTCGAGAAAAAGTTACAATAAAACAAATAAAAATGTGCATGTTCTGGACAATAAAAGAAAGTAAGTGTCTGCACGACTAGTGGTTGTCAAGGTATGCTGTATCCATAATTTGCATATTTAGGCTAATTTGCATATAATATAGGTGTAGGCCTACCAGTATGTGAGGGATAACCCTGCATCTGTGAATTTTTTAATTGATAATTAAATTCTTGTTGGATTGGATTGAATTTATTTGGTGTAAACACCAAGGATAGACCACTTAAGCCTCAAAGAAGACTTAATTCCAGTGGGGTCCTTCTGGTGGTTGTTGGGCAGTACACCGGGAGACAATCCCTACTCTTTTCCGAAGAGTGTACTGCGTTCTTTAACGTGCGCATGGGCCATAAATGCACACAGGACCAACGGCTTAAACGTCTCATCCGAAAGACGGTGCGCTATTATTACTTGTATTTCAGCCCTCCAGCTGAAAAACAAGGAGAGGCCTAATTAAATCGTTAATTACATTAATAAAGTAAATGTTAAAAAAAGCTAAAGTAATTAAAATGGCAGCCATTTTGGATTTAAATTTTGCAAATTTGAAGTGAAACATTATTTTAATTTCTATTGTCACTTATATTTAAGCATATTTAAAATATTAGTATCTTTTAATGTCATAAACATATAGTTATTGGTAATAAAATGTTTTAAAATGGCGGTCTTTTCAAATTGCTGGCTACCCCCTTGTGCATGAAAAAAAAATTGTGGCACGTACGTTTTACTTTCAGTGATGTTTATTTTACCACATATCCACATTTTTTAAAATATAGCCAAAAAAAAAAAAGGCAAACACTCATTTTGCTACATTTCATACCAAACTAATTGATGAATCCAATCCCAAGTAGCAGTGGATACTGCAATGCTATTTTGATGTTGTTTTTGCAGAGAAATAATATGAATGATGTTTGCCCTACCTGACATGTTATCCTAATGATTGCTCATGTACGTTCCCAAAATGCTTGCAGAAAACACCGGGCTAGTTATCTACAGTTGTGGGTTCGATTCCCACACCTAAATCACTTGCGAGATTTTTTTTCAAAAGCATTTGATTGGGAACGTATTCAGCATTCGGTACGATAAAACGTCTAGTGGGTCAAGCATTATTCGTGTTTAGTATTATTGTTGCTATATTGTTGGTTGTTACTGCTGTTTTAATAACAGTGAACCGTACATGTACGTGTTGTGTTCTTGACTCTAATCTATCAAATGATTTTTTTTTTATAAATCCGTTATAGATCACTCTCTCGTAAACTATGGCAAAGGCACTTCAAGTTTTGAGATCAACTGGCCTTCTGACAAAACATTTTGTTAGGCTGAGTTTTAATTTGGATAGAAAGAATTATGGGTATAGAAACTTATCGATGTCTTCGTGCATTCAATCTGGACACGAACCTCGCTTTCCTTCAGCAGACTTGGATGGCAAAAATAAATGGCTGAATCTTAAGTTGGACGGAGAACAGTCCAAGAAGTACCCTTATGTTTGGCTTAGAGATAACTGCAGATGCAAACAGTGCTACCATGAGATATCATCGCAGAGGCTTTTGCAGTTCAGCGACTTAGATATTGATGTTGAAGCAAACGACATACATTTTACTGATGACGGCACTGCTGTTATCGATTTTTCTGATGGACATAAAGGAATATACCCATTATCATTTCTTGAAGGAGAAAAATTCCCCGCTTTCTCGGATCCTTTACGTCAGTTGAAGCAGGAGTTGTGGGGGAGTGAGTTACAGGGAGAAATTCCTACATTTCAGTTTTCTGATGTAATGACGAATGATGACGCATTGTTTGGATGGTTGACTGTGTTGCACACGAAGGGGGTCGCAATCATACAAAATGCTGATACTGCGCCGACCGAAGTTAAAAAGATCGGCGATCGAGTGGCGTACTTGAGAAAAACTTGCTATGGGTAAAATTCCTTTACATAATACTTCTGACAGCATAGCTTAAATTGAAATTTAAACTACACTTCTTTACGCTTTAAGAATGTATATTTAGGCCTAACCGGCTATAATTCAAATTTACCTAACCTTTAATTGAAGGTTAAGGTTTGAGTCCGCCGTCACTAATCATCAAAGTAATTATAACTGTAGTTATGTAATATTAGTTATATTTAATAATAATTATTATTTATTTTTGATTATTACGAAGACATCGTCAACAATAATAAAGATAAATACACACTAAATAACGGTAACTAAATGACGAAAAATTTAGGCAACTGCAATATACTTTATTACATGTTTTATTATGATTTAAAGACATATTTTTAAGGTAATTGGTTAATTAATATCAAAACAATAGGATATCAAACTAAATATGAATCTTTAATAAAAATTAATTTATTAAAATTGATTAAAAAATGATAGGGTTATTCCTCGCCAATTTTAACAAATGCATTACACCATGGTCATCATTTTTTTTCCTCCACTTTTTGCATGAGATATTCATATTCATGAGAAATGAAAAACTTAAAAATTTAAGAATCCAATTCTTGTTCATTTTTCTGCAGCGCCAGTTTAAATTTAAGGGGCGAAATAATGCGCCACAGAAATGAAAATTAATTTTAATATGCTAATATTTTCAGAAGTACAACCCCTATAACCCTGAAAGTTTGTGTTGCAGGACCATGGTAGGACATACTTTCAATGCTGATTCCAAATCTACAATCAGAAAAGTTGTAGCATTTAATGATTAGAAATAGCAAATGTCTGAAAATTGGACGAAAATTTGTCTGGACCATTGTTCAAGAGGCTATAACAGAAATAGTTGAACCTTTTTAAATCCCCATATTTTGAGGAATCATAGCCCACCATTATTTCTCACCTCATATACAGTTATAAACTTATCCAAACTCATAAGCTAAAATACAACCATCCAAATGAGCCAAAAAGTATTTTTAACAGCCCGCCGCCTCTCTTCCTTCCCCCCCCACCTCCAAAAAAAAATCTCTGACATCAGCAATATCGCAACAAGAATTTCTTGATATGTTGAAGAGGTATCCCTAATGAAAATATAACAATTTTTAATGTCCTTACTAAATAAATATTAGAAATTAATGTTCCTCGAAAACCTATGTTTTAACTCCGGTTTTAACACATCCTCAACATAATACGTATTTAACGATATTCGCATCGAAATTAAATTTGACCAAGCAAGACTACTGTAACAGGGAAATTTAAAAGCTTTGCAATGTGTGTGGTATTAGCATGTGCTCAGAGATACTATGCTAAGTCATACTATTCATACTGAATTTTCTAGATCGGTAAAAATAGCTTGGTCAATCTTCATACATCTGGGCACACTTCGTTCAGCAATAAAAGTAGCCGAGATGCTGGTTAGCCAGTGCGAACAAGGCTATAGACCTTTGGCATGAAAGTATCTAATCACAAATGATCAGTGATTAATCAAAATTTTGTCACAAAATCTATTTATTTCAAATATCACCACCAAAACCAGACCTACAGTAATAACAGGCTCCTGTTCTGAGAATATGTCAAATAAGAAACTGATCATTTGCATAATAATTAAGCTATTCAGTGGAAATTGTTAAAATACTTTATTGTACAAGACTCAAATAACATCCTTGTGAGTACATAAACTTGAAAATTCATTGAATAACATACTTCATTGCAAATAAATTGAACTGTTTCAATACAAATTTTGACTTGTCATTGTGTTACCGTCATTTAGTTACTGGCTCGGTAAATAAATGACATATTTAATATGCTAATAACTTATTAACAAAAATGAATTAGGAAATAAAATTAATGTCACTAGATAGCCCTACTAAAAGTTAAAACTAGCTTTGTATATAAAGTTGTATTGTTTAATCATTTATATTTTTTGTAAAAAGTTAACTTATGTTGTTTTCCAGTAACTAAATGACATATTTATTGGGTTTAATATTTTCGAATTTTGATTATTAAAACATGAGGCAAAAGTAAAACTGAATGAAAATAATATGTGTTCTTAGTTAGCCATTTGACCATATTAAACTAGATTTTAATATAATTTCAAGTTTTATCTTAGTCTATTTTGGTACAGTAAGTTTGTATGTGAAATTTTATCAGAATAAAAAAATTATTTATTGACATATTTTAATTAATATTTAACAATACTTCTGATTTGAAATTTTAAAATCTGAGTTTACATCTTGAAAGTATATGTTTCAAGCTTTAATTAGACACCAAAACTGTAAATATAGAATGAATTTGAGAATTTAGGTGTTTTGTCCATTTTGCATGGAATTGCCCTTATTTAACCGGCTATATTCATTTTTTGCCTAACGTTTAAGGTTAGGGTTGGAGTCGGCTCTCATTAATTATCAAAACAATTATAATTGTAATTATAATAATAATTATTTATTTTTGATTATTGTTATAGTCATAAAAAGCAAATCATAATAGGCCTATAATAAAAATAATATTAAGATGAAAAATAAGAATAGTAATATTAAGTATAGTATGCTCATAAATACTAATATCATTGGATTATGATTATAATCACTTGGTGAAGAAATCGTCATGAATTTGTTTTGATCATGTAGAGAAACGTTTCAAGTGATGAGCAAGCATGATCCCAACAGCATCACCTACACAGGCACAGCTATAGACTTCCACACCGATATATGTGCTATGTACAATCAGCCTGGTGTAAGTAGTGTATCAGACCAGACATAATGCTTGGTTGAGCAGTAAGGCAGGGGCGCTGCTAACAGCCTAATCAGCGCCGGTTCGAGCCACGGCTCACCAAGGGTTTGGTTATATGTAATAATAATAAAGGCTTTGTTTAAACACAGAAAAGCTTGAATCACCAGAAGGTGTTCTTCTACAAGGCCGTGATATTGATAAAATACTAAAAAGATTAACACCATTTACTAAATAAGTAAATATAAACAATTTCAAAAACTTACACCACTGGGTAATAACTGTTTAAATGAATAAACATTTGTTGCATTTTGGGTTTTTCCAAAGACAAGACATCATTAGATCTTGCATGGTATTTTTCTTCCTTAGGGGTAAATAATGTGTTTAAGTATGGTGGTGATTGATTATGGAATATCTTATACAATGTAATAGCCTCATTTCGATACAGTTGGTCTTCAAGTTTATTCCAGTTTAAGGTTTGCAGGGCTTGTGTACTCGAGTCATATTTTCTTACTTTTGTAATTATTTTAGCTGCCCTGTTTTGCAGCACTTGTAGTTTATTGTTTTGTTTTTGGCTTGATCTGCCCCGCACAACATTGCAATAGTTAATAGGTGTTTAGGAATAAGGCCTAATGTTTTTCATTTAACATTATCTATTTGTTCCCATGACAAATGTTCATCAATAACAACACCTAGATGTTTACAGGTTTATACTCTCTGCAATGGTATATTTTCTATGTTTAATCTAAATCAACATTTAATAATTTTGTTAGCCTTTGGTGTGTTCTAATGAACATACATTGTGTTTTCTCTACATTCAGACTGTGTTTGTTATGTGCTAACCATTTCTTAACATTTACTAAATCATCATTCATTTTCATTAACACTTCATTTATATAGGAATATGCGAAGTAAAAAGCTGTATCATTTGCATACATACTAATTTGTACACTATTAACACGCTTTGGTAGATTATTCGCATATAATGTAAATAACGAGTCCTTACCCAAAATTGCTCCCTGAGTGATTCCACATACACTATCACATAGACTTGATTGAACTCCATTACCTGGGTCAAGTGTGTATGATCACAAAGGTAGTTTCTAAACCAATTTATAACTTTCTAATCAAGTTTGAAAAAATGGAGTTTCTCTAAAAAAATGGCATGGTCCACTGTATCAAATGCCTTCTTTAAATCCAACATAACTACAGTAAACCAATGTATTTCCCACAATCAATTGCGTTTATCCAATCTTCTGTCATATTTATTAAGGACGATACAGTTGAAAATTTAGGCCAAAATCGAGATTGATATTTATAGATCATGCCTTCAGAATTTATAATTGATAAATCTGGTCAAAAACAACCCTTTCAATTATCTTAGAAAGAATTGGTAAAATTAATATGGGCCTGTAATTACTGGCCTTGGTTCTATCACCACTTTTAAATATAGTGTAGGGCAAACTTTAGCACATTTTCATTTTTTGGGAAATCTGCTCTTTTAGTGTAGCATGTTTGATTTTTAGACACAATATATGTCACCAATTAACATAAAATCTAATTTAGTACCTTCAACATTTTGTAGAACATCTTCCATATTATCAAACGTATACATGTCGGAATTTGGAGACCGATACCAGGAAACAATAATAGTTGGTCTAGTATTTGATTGTCTGATTTCAATAATGGTCATTTCTAGATTGTCATTTCTTAATCCATGTGTAAACCCCCCTTCCATATTCCGATAAATGTCATAACCATCTATATTTACATCAGTATCATTGATAGTGTACAGTCAAGACGAGTTTCGTTTAAGGCTATAACATCAATTTCATTTACAGTATTTTCAATTATGTGCTTAAAGTTTTCAAAGTTACCTGTTAGTGTTACAATGTTAAGACTTAAAATACTTAGCCCATGGTTTTCAAAAACAGGACATTTTTCAGAAAAAAACATCTGAAGTATAAGTACAACTATCTTGAATAGTGGTACTGAGGACCTTAAATCTTTCTAATTTTTTTTGACAGACAGATACTTGTTGGTAAATAGTCCCTGTTTACTTATATATCGTTTATCTTTAAAAAATATTATGTACATAGTCACGATTGTATTCACACTAATCAGTTACTTACTCAGAGGGGGAGCCATGTTGTTAATATTACCAAGTCTTGTGTCATACATAATATTGTCTTTATGTGACTAAACTTGGTTAAAATTTGTTCATTTTATTTGGTCTCCCCAGGTCCTAACTCTCGGGGGCCATGCTTCAGTCGCATAGTTTTCCCCACCCCTGCCTCTTGAAGAACCCTGGTACGTCACTGACTCCGATTCCGGTCCTGTTCTTCAGTGGCTTTGCTCATACTTCAGAAGTTATAATATTTAATTTCTACTAAGATAATATGTAAAATAGACATCCAAGAAGTAATGAAGCCTATCAATTAACTTATGTTTTGTTCTGATTCGTTTGAAGGGGATGTAGGCCTATATATTTCTCAAATTTGTAAAACCCTTTTAAAAAACATTTAAATGATCATTTTCAATGATCAAAGAACAGTGACGTAATAGGAGTCTTGAAACAAGTAAAAATGTGGGGGGTGGCCGATGGGCCAAAAAGGTGAAGGGGATTGATAAGGTGAAGGGGATTGATAAGGTGAGGGGCACTAGCTCGTAAAGTAAGGTGATGACATTAGGTGATTCTATTTTTTTTTTCCCTCTCCTCTACAATTAGATCATCAGAATATGTAAGGGCCAATGCAAAGAATAATTAAAGGAAACTGCCCTTTATGCATCTAGTTTAGACACTTGGTTGGTTGAACTGGAAACAACACATAGTTAACTTTGCAAGTAATGAACTTTTCCACTAAGGCATGCCTCTTAGATATTGTTGCTAACGTCCCACAAAACGATAGCGTAAATATATGCTTACACATGCATTTGTTGGAAAGCACCTGTGTTTCTGGTGAAGCGCGTATTACTGGCTCTCTTCTGATTGGTCAGTTGCTACTGTAAGTCTGATTAGAATGCGAAAAGATGTGTTCCAATTATAGATTGCACCAAAAACATTGGGTTTTTTTTGCTAAACATATACTGAACATCTTTAAAAAAAAAAACAGAACATCTTTGAGATTGTACTATACTATTGAATTGTATTTATTGTTTATAGCTCAATAAATGGAACATTTTGACTTTCATCTTTCATTACCACCATAATTAGGCCTGTTACATTTGTGTCCTAGATGCAGATGCTTCACTGCATTAAGCAGTCGACAGAAGGTGGCGAAAACCAACTTGTTGATACATACAAAGTCGTAGAAGACTTGAAGAAAGAGGAACCAGAGGTGCACAGCATTCTGAGTAATACTCTGTTTGAATTTACGGACATCGGTACAGACTTCAACGATTTTCACTTTAGAAGCTCCATACCAGCTATTAGGTAAGTTATTAATGTTTTGATCGTTACTTTAGAATGAATGATGGAAGCTTATCACACTTATGTCTGTATCTTTTTTGAACAAATATATGTGCATAAAAAAGTTTATTCAGTAAAAATGCAGTTGCAAAAAAGGCGTGTAGGTAAAAAAGTCTTTCTTCCAATGAACCAAAATAACCGAAAGGAAAATCACATCAACCAAAAACAAACACTACATATAACACCATTTTTTGGAAAATGGTGCAATATGAAATAACATAATTATTAATATTACATCGTCTTCTATTACTTCACAATTCAATTATCGCAAAATATTATCTAGTAACATTCATATGACGACCTCTTTCTATTAATAAATTATGGTTTCGCTCTCAAAATTAGTCTTATACTGTATGTAATGATAAAAAATGTTTATATTTCCCTGGCTTTTGTCCTTGCACCATGACGGGGGCTGATGTATGACCTGAGCTAGACCCCTGTGGAAACGTAGGACTCATTCTAACATTGATCCTCCATCCACGCTGTTTCTTAATTCTCCAATAAGTGTGTTTGTCAATTAATCGACTAATAAAAAAAATATACCAGCAGTTTGTTATTCGAAACTGTAACATATTCACTTGTAGGCCTACTGTAAGTCAAACTCTTCTAACAAAATTTGATTATTATGGGAGGGTCCCGGTCCGTCATAAACATTCCCCTCACTCCCTCACATCCGCAGCCAATTTGGTAATGGGGGAAGATCTTTTTGGTGTGCTGTGAACATTTGCTATAACATAGGACGAAAGCATGTGTCTTAAACATGTCGGTGATGATAATTTTATAAACCCAAACGCTAAATATTGACCTAGGCCTATTTAGGTTTCTTTCTTTTTAAATGATCATAGTTTTACGTGCTGGCACTTTTACTTACATAAGTAATCATTATTCAGGCCCCATAAAGCTATGCTGGAAGAGTGTTCTTTGGGAGCAAAATAGTCCAACTAACTGTAGATTAAATGTAGACCACTTTAAAACATGGGAGGGGACCCATTTTACACCTAAAATATAACTTATATATGGACCCGTCTTTTAAAATATGGACCGATTTCATGGATATAAACTGAATAATGTGGAACATTTTAATAACTGGGACCTATTTTATGCCTAAAGCAAACTAATGTGGACCCACATTTGAAAAAAAGTGAACTCATTTAAACAATTTTACCTTTGTTATGCATACAATATATCTAATGTGGACTCATTCCTTGTGTATATACTTGATAGTGTGGAAAATGTTAAAATGTGGGACCCAGTTTACACAAAAATCTATCTAAATTGGACCCACATTTTAAAAAGTGGACCCAATCAAAATATGCCAGTAACTGTAAAACCTTTAAAAGAATGGTACTGCAAGTATTTCTTCGAGAGCTGTGCACGCGTCTGGACTGCAAATCAGGACAAACATTTTGTCCATACCCAATTTAGTATATGTATATGATGATGGACCCATTTTACATGTAAATTTGCAATGTAGAAAGTAATGGGGGGTATTTTTTTTTCATTAAAGAAAACAATATTGAAGGAAATAGAGCGGAACAGTCCTGACTGTCCAAATAGCTGGCTACGGCATTGTGATGATGATAGTCATATTGGTCATGATAGGGATGGGGATGATGATGATGAAGATGAGATGACGAGGGTGGTGATGATAACGATGATAAAGGTGAGGATGAATTCAAACACTATGTGATGACTGATTCGGATAGAGGTTGTAACGATCTGGTGGTGTTAGTGTGTTATGAGAGATTTTGTAATGCCCTTCCTACTGCTACTGTACATGAAGAGTGTTTGATATGTTTGATGTAGATATGGAATCAACGGGAACATTAAGCAAGTGAGTATTCATTTTGGACGTCATCACAGTATGAATGTGCCTCCTGAACAAGTTTATCCAGTGTACAGCGCCCTCAAGGTTTTCTTTCGCTACCTATATCACGAGAAAAACATTGTGAGACATCGACTTTCTCCAGGTAATTTGATCGTTATGCGTTTATCGATATATATCTGTTTCATATATTGTTTGTGTATAGTGTACATGTAGGAAAAAACAGTTATATAATATATTTAGGCCTAATTGTTTTGTATTATAATCGTGTTGTATGTGGGTCACACCTACTCCCCGTCTATCCATCATTCATTCATGTACTAAATATAAAAATCTTTCAAGGCCTCAGATTACCAAAATACAGTACACTCAAATTGAAAGAATATAGTTATTTAAAGGTGTTAAATTTTCTTGGTAGCCCTGCGCCTTTCAAAGAATTATATTGTGATGTAACTCTTCGATTCCAGCCAACCAAAAGGGGAGTAGAAGTAAAAGACTTCCCGCTGTTGAATGTAAACTGAAGTAATTTAAAGTAAAATAAAAAAAAAATGTTCATAAGTTTATGGTCTCTAATTGACAAATCGAACTGCCAAATCAAAAGTAGAGGGCAATTTTAAGGATGACATTTTTGTTTTTATGCTACTAAACCAGGTTTTGTTTTGATTTTCAGAAACCTTTTCTTTTTAAAGAACATGTGTAATAAATACTGAATAAAAAACAACGTTTTAGATGTAAAACGAAGCATACGAATGGTACATCGTAAACATCTTGTATTTAAAGCCCTGTCCAGATGTTGTATACCTATATATAGTCATGATGTGCCTATATATGGTCATGATGTGATGTCATCATGACCATATTTAGGCATGTCACATGTTTATGTCAAATGAAGTTTGATAGTCTGGACAGAGCTTTAGGATATACTGTCGGTGTTGAGTGGATGTAAAGTTAAACAATAATTACTTTGTACTTTGTAGACTCGTGTGTCTCATCATGGAGCTGGTATTTTATTGACTTCAATCGTCAATTATGTTGATTGAATGTTTTTATATTTCGTCCTCAGATCCAGAATATAAACCAAATTTTTCTGTTTTATAATCATTTTATAGGAGAGATTATTTGCATGGACAACAGACGATTGGCTCACGCGCGCACAAAATACTATATTGATCCAACCATTAAAGGTGTACAGCGCCATCTAGAGGGAGGATACATTGATTGGGATGAGCTGAGCTCGTTCTATCGTGTTTTGCTTGAAAGAAGGAAGAAAAACGAGAATTCGAACTAGAATCTTGTTCAACAGTCTTCTATACAAATATACAAATATTCATCAAAAATCCTGAAATTTTAAGCTAAAATCTTAATTGGTTACATAGGCCCTATGTGTTTTGTTTGTAAAGAAGAATATAATCAAAGATTTAATTTCGGAAGAATTCAATCTGTTGCTATCTTTATGATCGTAATTCTATTGTTAATTGCACTTATTATATTATAAGGTGAAGGGGAGTGGATATTGGGGTTTTTGGGAGACGTGGTTGAGTGTGAGATAACGCACAATGGGTTCCAGTCTGGTTGATACTAGTACCGTAGATTACCTCATGTTTCGGTGTTGGTCGGGAATTAAATCCAATTCTATCGAAACTTGAAATGTGCATTTTTGTGCCAAAGGAGTGCTCGAAAAAAAAGGGTCATTGTCAAAAGAATTGATGGTCAAGATTTTAATTACAGAAACATCAATTGACTATAGAAGACTTATAATAAACATTTAAATTAAGGTATTAATCGAAAGTTGGGCCTTTTAACTTCACAAGGAACACTGTGTCACACTCGAGGTCTAGGCATAATATACAGTTATACGATTACCCATAAATGTTCCAATATCACTATAGTTTTGTTACTGTATAAAATGAAAACAGCGTTACGGACACAATAATAAAACATTATTTTTCAATTGTGTATGTTTTATTTTACTGTAACATTTAAAAAAACCCATTTAATATGTAAATGATGACGAACCTTAAATCTTTGATAGAATGGCCAGTAGAATTAAAGTGTTCACTTACAGGAAAACCATTAAGGTTCCTGACAGATTTGTAACGTTGTTACATATGGCGCAATATATATATATATATATACGACATTGGAGGCATGGCAATTAAGTGGTGTAGTGTGGATGGTGATGTTGGTACTAGGAACTTTGAACCTGTTCGATGTGTCAATGATAGTGCATAGCGACCTGAGCATCTTACATTAGATGGATATGTGTGCTATTATAAAACTACACTATTATTATTATTATTATTATTTTTATTATTATTATAGTTGGCATCGTCTGCTGTTACAAGCCATGTTGCCGTGAGTATGATTAGCCGAGCGTAATTTAGAGGAAGTGAGGATGGATTTAAGATTGGGGGGTTGACGTTGAGCTACAATAGGAGGATGAAGGTAGAGATCAGATATATTGGGGTCTTTTTGAAGTCTTGTAGTTGTTCTTGATTTGAGCTACCAAGAGTTTTGATGAGGGGGCTGTTATCAAATACCATAGGTATACGGGCATCGGTGACAGGTCTGTGGGTGTAAGACAAGGTCTGAGCGGAATTTAGCAGATGCTTTCGATATAGCAGATATTATTAGTTTGAGAGGGTAGGGACAATTCAAAAAAATTACTGTGAGGCGAGAGAGCTGCTGTTAATAGTCCGTCAGGTCCGAACAAATTCGCTTGAGTCCGATACACTGACTGCTGTAGTCGATAGACCGTTTAAGAGTAATAGGATGGTATCTGTAGAAATCAAGGATTGGTGATTGTCGGTGTTGAAAAGCAAGTCGAAGATCAAATTATTACATATCTCAATAAAAATGACCTTATAAATGTACTAATATGCTTTTAGGAAGTACCACTCAACTGTTATAAATGCCTTCACCTTTTAAATAATCTTTTCATATGGATTCTGGGGCGGATGCAGGATTTGGCAGTAGGGTTGGGGCTGAGGTGAGCATAATTTGAGAATATGGAACTCAGGTGTCCGGAAATTGCACTCTCATACCTTAAAAATCTTACCGGTAATTCATATCAACAATACAATACAACAATTATTTTTCTTAATACAATCTTGAGGGGGGGGGAGGGGTGTGGGATCGCACCGTCTGCACCCCACTCCCGCCCCAGAAATGCTATACACAACTTCATACTCTGTCAAGCATATTGGTTTATTATTCAACAATACAAAGGCCACAATGTGAATGTCCCTTGGCTGGAAGGTTTGGAACGCCAAAAAGTGGCAGCAGTGCAAAACACCGAGTCAGCAGTGCAAAACTCAGAGTCAAATCAAATTATTTTAACGTATAGACCCATTTCTACCACATCTGTTTTTTTTATTGCCTATTATTGTTTAGTATATTATTCAGTCATATATATATATATATATATATATGTATATATATATATATATATATATATATATATATATATATATGTAATATAAGAATAT
>NW_022756106.1:1394177-1396801 GCF_011630105.1 Anneissia japonica
TGTGGTATATACAATACGGTATATATACACGAATAAAACATTTTGTGTTCTACTGTCTAAGCGTTTTTGCATCATAAATATAAAAAAGTAGATCAAAAACATAGGACTCTGTAGTCTATATGACCTACTGATATGACACCGAGATAGTAAGTGGCTATACGTTCGAGAAACTTTTTCATACAACTGAAAAAGGAACTTTCATTGGCCATCTTGACATAATTTCCTGATGATTGCATGATAATCTCTGATATTAAAAACATGGGTAAAGGTGTGATTGACTTTGTTACGTTACTGTAGATATGAAGATAAAATAACAATATTTTGGCAGTCATCTTGAAATCAAATGTGGCGGCCATCTGACATAATTTCTGATGATTGCATGCTCCCTGATATTGAAAACATCGGTTAAGACATTTGAATGACAGTGCTAGGTGTTGTAGATATGAAGATTATTGATAAAAATCTAATATATTGGCAGCCATTTTGAATTTCAAGATGGCGGCCACTAAGTGGCGTTATTTTTTTTGGGGTCTTTTTTTTTAATGATCCTTAGGTGTCATAGTATCACTGTGGGAAGTTTCATGCTTTCTTCCAAAAGTGCACTCTACTATCTTGCAATTTTACGGAGTCCACTATCATATGTATGCTGATGACATACAAATTACAGTACATCCCATTCTACCCTTCTTCTGATTACATCTCTTTATTCCATAAACTTAAAAAATGCATCTCTGAAATCCAAACTTGGATGACGAATAGCGTGCTGAAACCCAATGCCAATAAGACTAAATTTACCATATTTCTCTCTAAATTTTATGCTCCTAAATCAGAATTTCCTTCTCTCAGATTCGGCGCCTCCACAATTCACCCCTCTTCGTCTGTAAAAAACCTTGGCGTTATCTTTGACCAGCACATAACATTCAATGAACAATTCAACTCTGTATGTAAATCTGCTATCACATCCGCATTATCAGCCGGATCAGAAAATTTCTCAATCTTGCTACTTCCCAATCACTTCCATGCTTTTGTTTCGTCAAACTCGATTACTGCAACTCCTACTGTTCGACTTTCCCACATATTTAATCAAGCGTCTTCAATTAATTCAAAATATTGCTGTCCGTGTCTGTACTTTGACTCCAATATATAAGTCACATTACCTCAGTAATTAGTATCTCCTTGCGTCCTGTTGACAAACGCAATTTTTAAAAGCAATCCATTTAAGCATCCCTCCATACCTTGCTGCTCTAGCTTAACAACTAGCTCTAGCGTACACTGCGCCTTTGATCATTGTTCTTTGGAATTGGCGTATTACTAAATTTGTATTATTATTATTATTATTATTATTATTTTAAATTGTTGATATTGTAGGAAAGTTCAAGCCTTTAGGACGATGAATAAAGCTATGTGTAGATCCATGGACAGACATACCAAGCCACTTTTATAATAATATTATTATTAGTATGTATGTATATGCTGGAGGGTTTTGAGCTGTGTGTCGGATAATTCATACACCGTTAATATATATTCTTCGGAGAGAAGGCGTAGCATATTGCACAAAAATACGGAGCTTATATTCGTTCCTAATTAGGCTGTCATCTATATTATTAATTATGGTATTAATTTTTTCTTTATATCAATTCAAACCGCTCTTTTGTTTTCCCACTAAAATATAGCATGTTATCTGAGGAATATACATCTTGAATTATATGTTTTACTTATGTTCTTATTTGCATGTTATCAAACACGAGAGCTACGCTATGCAGTATGGTTTTATGCAATGATGGTGTTTGTTACTACAGTATACCAAATGTATACCTATATGGAAATTTCGTTATAATGCTCTTCACAGTAATACCAATTCATGCTGTCATATAGGTCTATTACAAATTCAACTTTCTGGTGATATTCATCCTAACTTAACCCATGACCTGGGAGTTTAAATAAACGCAACTTCAAACGCAAATCGCATAATGGTCTCAGGCTGGCTCATTTAAATATTGATCAACTGCGCTTATTAATGTATATCATACCCGACCTCAGATTTGAGAAACCAAACTTTTTCATTGATCCAAACAGCTTCCTCTTCTTCAATAATCAGGGGCGGATTTAGGGGGGGCCGGCTCCGCCCCCCCCCCCACTTTTGGGAGGTAAAAAAAAGAAAAAAAGATAGAAAGAGAAAAAAATAATAGCCCAGAATGCCTCAAATGTTATGTTCGGGCGTCTAGAACACAACAATTTCGCGGGGGAATGCCCCCGGACTCCTAGGACAGTGTTGTCTCGATCGGCCCCCTCCCCTTTCGGCTCCCATTTTTGGACATTTCTGGATCCGCCCCTGCTGTTCATATTCTTGCAATATCTGAAGCTAAACTGTATTCGGATATTAGTGAGTGTGAGGTGGGGATCAATGGTTACAAACCTCTACGCAATGATGAGGGGGAGGCGATGTATGTTGCTAATAATCTCTCTTACAGAGAAATTATACTTGATGATGACTCACAAAGTAATCCAGAGGTGACGGAACTAGGGGGTGCTGTGTTATGGAGAGTAATGTGTGACCGGAAATGGTCTGCAGTCAGTTGGTTGTTACCATGCGCCAGTGATGTTGGAGTATATAGTACAGCAAT
>NW_022756106.1:1396965-1400074 GCF_011630105.1 Anneissia japonica
TCAATATCATATATATATATATATACATATATATATATATATATACATATATATATATATATATTATATATATATATATAAGAGTAAGTAAGTATTTTATAGGCCTATTTAAATCAATAAACTTTAATCTAAAAAAATCAAACATTTTATTCATGCTATATAAAAGTATCATATATTTCGTTTCGTTCTTTCCATGCTGTTGTTAAAAATAATTTACAATGTTTATTGCAATAATAAAATTAATAGGGTTTATATAATTTGTTGTTAACATTTGATATTCGTAATGGATTTCTAAATCATCAAAGAAAAGATGGTAGGCACCATTTAAGTTCAGGGGAGCTTGATTTGAATAATGTAAATAATAATGTAAATCCGTGTTGTATAGCTCCTCTTTAAGTTGGCAAAATATTAAATTTGTAATGTTATTTAATCTGGTACAATCAAATACAAAATGATTGAAGGTTTCCTTTGTCTTGCAGTCACATTCACATTCAGAGTTTATCATGATCAAGCCAGTCATTTTATGTCAACCTACCAGATTAAAAAAAACCTTTTTGTTGTTTTTGAAACTTTAACTAACATACATGTGTTACCGAGTGTGGGATGAGTGACCATGATTTTTTGCACATCAATCTGTACTCTGTAAACGATTTAGACAACTTAAAAATACTCTTAAGAATTATGTAGGAAATGCTAAAAAACATAATTTTAAATATATATAGATAAATCAGCAAATTTTACCTAATGCTGTCATTGTTAAGAATTGCTTAATTACTGACAATAAGACCATCTCTAATACATTTTAACGATTATTTTTATTAATATTCCCCAACAACTAGAAACTATGATTTTTCCTAACAGTGTTGATCCTTGTTCATTCCTCATTTATGATCTTATTTCCAAGCTTTCAACTTAAAGAAATATCAAATGATTTTGTACTAAAGTCGCTCAGTCACATGGATTCTGGAACGTCTACTGGTATCAACCTATTAACCTATTTAAAAAATCTGACAAGTTATTTCACCTTATTTAACCCATCTTTTCAATCTTCCCTTAGAATCTATCTGTGTCCCGCGGAATGGAAAATTGCTAAGGTACTGCCCATCCACGAAATTGGATCTTAAGAACAACTGAACAACTTTAGACTCAATCACCTAAGAAAATATATATATATATATATATTCTTCATCTTATAAATGTTGAAGAACGGCTCGGTTACTAGCAATACTACATTTCTTTTGAAGCTGATTCGGGTAATGCACATGAATATCTTACCTGTTGACTTTCCGGACTTCCTACTCGTTCGATGACACCTAAAACGGCGGTACGATGTGGCGTGAAGGTTCCAATTAGACTGTATGTGTATAAACTCCGTTTACCAACGAACTTCGCCAATGCACATCGTTTGCAAACAAACAAACTTAAAGTATAAATTAATCAAAATATTATATAGGCCCTAGGTAAATCTGTTTTTCTTTTCTTTTTTGTGATCTTTTTTTCCAATGATAATGTTATTCTTATTCTTATTCTTTATTCGCCAAAAACAAAAAGTACAATACAATGGTGGAATACATACAGAATACAAGTACTGTACAGTAAATTGAATGAGTTGGCAGGAACACAAAAGCGAACTCAATCACTATAACACAAAGTATGTGAACCTCACTCATCCAGGTTAACATAAATACAATATTATAAATAAAAAAGGTCAGTATAATAAAATAAAACTGAAAGCAAATATCTAAGTAAGTGGAATACAAATATGTAATCATTGATCAGAATTCATTTTAACTTTAAAGAAATTAAATGCAAAAAAATAAATATATATATATATAATTAATTAAATATAATTAAAGGATTAAGATATTTAAACATAAAATGGTATAAATAACATAATTCTAATGTAAATGTAAAACAAACTTATTTCCAATACTTTGTGAATTAAGAATTATTATGAAGAACAAATTGTTTAAGTTTATTGAGAAAGATGTGGAAAGGGTCAACAAGAAAAGAGTGTTTGATATCATCAGGGAAATCATCCCAATGTCTGAGGAATTCATGAATAGCTGATCTATTACTTGTTAAAATTATTTTATTGTTTTTATCATTGCTGTTGATTTGATTTCATTATTTCATATTTCTTATATGTATTTTAAAATGTATATTGTATATTTGTTTGTTGGGGACCTCTTAATATCAGCTCTCCATTAATGGCGAGATGCACAAGATATCCTCATTAAATAAAGTTCAAATGAAATAAATAAATAAAATAGGCCTATATATCATTTCGATACATAATTATATCATATTTTCACTGAAGACTAGGCCAAGCATACATTGGGTCACTTGGCACTTCAACGATAAAATTGACACGAACAAAACGACAACCATCATCAAATAAATTTCAACAATTTGTTTATTTTCTTCCTTCTTCATTTTTATTGTTATTCACTTGACTCACTGAAACACCTTGTTGTTTGGTGTAAGTATGCTTAGTGATACAGGTGTATTGAGCAGTTAGGGAGCAGTATAATGCTGACGTGGCATATTTATGAATAAACATTAGTTAAACATCTGTATCGCTAAGCATACGTGTACTACTGGCACTATATAAGCTGACGTGGCGTGTTTAATTTTTTAGTTCTTTTAGTTTACTTACTGAAGATGGCTGTGTCATACAACAGAAACATGTTGATTAAATCTTGGTTTATTGCTTTCAAAGTTGTATTGTTTATTATACCCTGTCGATCGATGATTTGAGTTACAACAGTTATGATAGTAAAGATCTGGGGCGAATGCAGGGGGAGGGGTGGAGACGGTGCTATCTCACCCCCTAAATTGTATTAAGAAAATATATATATATCTACGTGGTGTACTGCAAGAATTAATATATTATTATACTTCGCCATGCGAACCTTCAAACAATAAGAAAATAATTGTGTTATTGTATTGTTGATAGGCCATACAGAGTACCAGTAAGATTTTAAAGTTATGTGAGGGCATCTAGATGTCCATATTCTCAACATTTTCTCGCCTCAGTGGTGGGGCTGAGGAGGTGTGGACGAGTCTCAGCACCGCCTGCCTTCAGTATTTTCCCCAAGTATATATA
>NW_022756106.1:1400105-1402482 GCF_011630105.1 Anneissia japonica
TATATATATATATATATATATATTCAATATTTGCTTAGGTCTGTCAACAATTCTAAGAGTTTCCTTGGAACGTCATTGCATGAGGTAAGATTACTATTTTAACCCTGTACAGTACACGTCATTAGGCCTGCTTTAATACAATGAAATATAAATAATTAACTTAATGCTGCTAATTGTCACCTTATATTGTACATATCTTTCTATATTCAACGGTAGCCGGTCTTCATGGACCTTTGTCCAACTCGACTTATCTTAGGCTCTTATCTTAAGCCTCTAGAGACGTCTAACTCTATCGAGACCTGGACAAAATGCACGCCCTTATCTCCCAGGGACCAACATTATGACATGTTTCCCTTTTAATTTGCATGTACGTACCGGTAATTAATATGCATGCACAATACTTAATTAATATCGCTCTAGAGTTCCATCTTCAATTTTTATTGAACTGAAACATGCATTATTTTGAACTGAAAGAGTCCATCGGTCGTTATAAATACTGTTAACTGTTTCGAATGTTCATCCATCAGTATTTGCCAAAATACCTTTGTGAGGTCAATTAAAAGCTATTAGCTTTAGAGACTTAAAAAAAATCCTCTATATCAGGAATTGGTAAAAAAATATCAGGAAAAAAAAAGGGGGAAAAAAAAGGAAAAAAAAAAAAAAGAAAAAAAAAAAAAAGAAAAAAAAAAGGGAAAAAAAGGGGAAAAAAAAGGGGAAAAAAAAATTGGAATTGGTTCTGCATCAAAGACCGTTACTTTGTTTAGTGTTCGAAGGTCAACACAAAACCTGTTTGATTCTAGCCAGAACCATTGGAGGTGCAAAAGAACTATTGATTCTTCAATTACATCCCTCTCTAACACAGATGTAAACTCTTTTTTGACAGTCTCTTATAATGAATTGGATAGGGCTTACCTTTGGGTAACTTTTTATAACGGTCAACTCAATATTATGCACATCTAAATTTGTGCGTCCAGGTACGTCAGTTAGGATATTTTCAAACTCAACGAGTATGTGCTTTACATCATCTTTCTGTATCTGTCAAGTTTTCTCCAATATTCACATCTTTGACGAATTCCCTTTTTCCTATATAAATTGCTGTAACAATGAAGAATTCGACATAATAACTTCAGAATTATGTACATTATGCTCCGCTGAACAGGCCTACTGGTGTTGATTCTCTAAACATTTTCTCCCTTTCATACCGTATTATTTCTCAGAAAATTTATGTAGAATGTTTTATTATTTCCTTTTATCTTAAATTTAAATGAAAATGAAATTAAATTAAATTTCGAACTCTCTTAACCTTTTGCCTTCGCGTTGTAAAAACTTCTTGTATCCGCTGCTGATTTATTTAACTCAGCATGAGCTGCTTCACATATGTCTTCTATAGAGTCTATGTCTAAAATCTGTACGTACTGGTGTAGATTTTGTTTCACCTACTGGACATTCATTTTGTCACAAGTTCTCTTAGAATAGCTACTGGACCCTTCACTATCTGTCCATACAAGAACTCGAACGGCGAAAATCCCAAACTTTCCTGAGATGCATCCATTATAGCAAATAACAATGGCTCTAGATATCTATCCCTATCAACAGATCTCTCCTGACACATTCTTTTCAACATCTGCTTCATATACCATTGTACCTTTCTACGAGCCCATTCGCTGCTGGGTGATAAAGAGTCGTGGTTTTGTTTAATAGACAGGAGAGGCCTAAACTGAGCCCCTTGTCAGTGAACGTGGGGCCCCTAGACAACACTTTCACAAGTGCCTCAGCAGCCCTTTTCGCTTCAATACATTCTCTTTCATTTATGCCTCGTAAGCTGAAAATTCGTTCTTAATTTTACCCGCTTCTGAATCTGAAAAAAAAGTCCAGGCCATGATCATATAACTACCCGTGTTATCTAATCCACTTCACAATTCATTATTTTAGCATTTACATATCTATAAATACTTTTTTTTCTATTAATGTATATGGTCCTGCGATTTGTAATTCTATTGATGATTGCATAAAAAGTGTATAAACATTAAGTCCTTTAGGAAAGAAATGAAGTCTTGCCGTAAAATTATAGAGTTATTTAACTCTTATTTATCTTTCTTATTTTTCCATGTTTTTATCGACCCACCGGTATGTGGATGTTTTTTTTAATCCTTCCCGTTATTTTTATCTCTTTTACTGTGGAATCTGCTGATCTATTTTCAGCCGAAAAGAATAAAGATAAAAAACCAAGACCTAAGACGAGTTTTCTAGCCATTATTCACGGAATATTCGTGATTTTTCTTATTTGTTCTCTTATTAGGCCTAAACATTTAATGATATACAGCAATGCATGCAAACCAAGTGGTTGATTCGAGCCAGGGGTTGCTCCATCGGGGAG
>NW_022756106.1:1402488-1406334 GCF_011630105.1 Anneissia japonica
GGGGGGGGCACAATTCGTCCGGGAGAAAAAAAAATGTATGTATTTTGTACATATTATATAATAGACTCCAAAATCAATTAAATATGCCTTTGTAACACTAAATTGCCATATTTTCTGGGGGCTTCGGCCCTGCAACACTCTTGAGAAATTTTGAGCGACGCCCGACAACGCCCACTTTTTTTTCGTCGGGGAAATCGGCTGCGGCCTCCCCTCCCTCCCCCACCCCCATCGTGGACTTCGGACGCCCCGTTGGAAAATCCCTTCGCCACTACTGATCCGGTCACTACACCTCTCACAAATCCTCATCTGGAACTAGTTCCTTGATTAGACCTTCGCGACTCCCGTGAGGGGAACGGCGTCTAGGGGAAAAGAAGTATCAGGAAAAAGCCAATAATTCTGTCGAAACACTGCTCTGAAAGAGAATTTTTGCGGTCTGAGTACCATTTCTGAGCTCATAGAGGTGCTATTCTTAAAATTGTCTCACCTCGTGGTGGTGGGGCTGAGGTGGCCGTCGACTCCATATTGCCAATGCACCACCCCCACACCCCACCCCAGTCATAACATTTTGGGATCCGCCCCTGAAACCATAGTGGGCCTGAGCTGGTGTGGACTCACACGCACTCACTACCGCCAGATCCTGCATTCGCCCCAGTTCAACGATACAAAAAACGATACAAAAATTGGAGCGAGCCAAATGGCCGAGCGTTAAAGCAGTGGCACCGTGATCATAGCCAACACTGGGGTGGATGCAGGGGGAGCAGAGGGTGCGCACCCCCCCCCCCCTAAATTCTATTAAGAAAAATAATTGTTGTATTATATTGTTGATATGAATTATTGGTAAGATTTTTAAGGTATGACTGGGGCGGATGCAGTATTTGGTGGTAGGGGGTGCGTACAAAAAAATGAGGAAAAGTACATGTGGATTGCCGGAAATGACACTTTTATATAGTAAAATTCATCATCATCACATCACCATTATACAGTCAAAATGAAGCGCAAATTCTCATGATCTTTTATCAGCGACTTTCGGTAACCACAGAGATCTAATTAGTATGTGTGATGTACCACAGAAAATAAAACTTAAAAACATTGTCCTTGATGTATTTACTTTACCTACTTCAAAGGTGTGAGTCAACCTCAGCCCCAGCAATGGTTGCGGCTGAGGTGAGAAAATTTGAGGAAATAGTAACTTTAGATGGCCTGAAATGACTTTTAGCCTTTTGAAAAAATTCATCATCACACCATAAATATAGTCTAGATGAAAGCGGCAGAAAATTTCTCATGGTTTTAAATCAGAGATTTTCTAATTAATATGACTGATGTACCATACAAAAGAAAACTAAATAAACACTTTCTTTGATGTATTTAATTTATATAACCTACCTCAAAGCCGTGTGGTCAGGGCAGACAAACCGGCATCTTGCTATAAAATAAGATGTACTCTGACTGTAGAGCGCTCTTTCGTTAAAACCTAGGTCATTTATGCAGTTTATTTCAACAATTTTCAGGCATATCCTCTTGACTCATGAAAAGTTAGGGGATGATCTGCTTCCACTGGTGCGTGAGTGTCCACATTACCTCAGCCCTAACATGGTTGGGGCTAAGGTGCGAAAAAGTTGAGAATATGGACCTCTGGGTGCTTGGAAATTGCACTCTCATAACTTAAAAATATTACAAATAATTCACAACTGAAAATTGTTGAAATAAATTGCATAAATGACTCAGGTTTTAACGAAAGAGCTTGGTAGGCCTACAGCCATAGTACATCTTCTTTTATAGCAAGATACCGATACTCTGCCCACAAACATCTGAATTACCTATCATACACGATTCGAGTGCGCGTGCCTTTAATTTGAGAAGTTGAGAAAAAGCGTACAAAGATAAAATTGGTTTGCAGCACAAAGTAGAAGTAAAATCATAAACAATTAAGTTTTACTATGTACATCACAGCAATAAATTAGATCGATAATAACGAATTTTACATATAAGAGTGTCATATCCGGCATTCTAGAGGTACAATTTCCCCAAATTTTACCACCTCAGCCACAACTGTGGTGGGGCTGAGATGCGTGTAGACTCACAGTTTTGAAGTAGGTAAAGTAAATACGTCATGTTTTTAAGTTGTATTTTCTATGGTACCGTACATCACATATTAGATTTCTGTAGTTGCCCGCGCCGAAAATAGCTGATGAAAGATCATGAGAATTTGTTGGCGCTTCATTTTGACTATATAATTTTGGTGATGATGAAGAATTTTGTGTCATTTCCGGCCATAGAGGCTTTAAATTTTCTCACCTTAGCCCCAACTATGGTGGGACCGAGGTGAATGTGGCCACACAGCTTTGAGGTAGGTCAAATAAATTAAATACATCAAAGAAAGTGTTTCTTTAGTTTTTTGTCTCTATAGTACATCACTCATAATAATTAGATCTCTGTGGTTGCCGAAAATCCCTGATTAAATACCATGAGAAATTTTCTGGCGCTTCATCAGACATGATGGTGTTATCATGATGAATTTTACAATATAAAAATGTGCCATCTAAAGGTAGGCCTATACTATTTCCTCAAATTTTCTCACCCACCCTAGCCCCGACCATGGTGGGGCAAAGGTGGTTGTGGGCTCACTGCTTTGAAGTAGGTAAAGTAAATACATCAAAGAGAATGTTTTTAACTTATATTTTCTATGGTTCATCTCATATACTACTTAGATGTTTGCCGAAAATCGCCGATAAAAAAAATGAAAATATGTTGGCGCTTCATTTTGACTAGGCCTATATAATGATATAGTGATGTGATGATGACAAGATGAATTTTACTATTATAAATGTGTCATTTCCGGCCATTTACAGGTACTAATTCTTCAAATTTTTGCACGCACCCCTACCTCCAAACCCTGCATCCGTCCCAGCAACAATATCGGCATGGGTTCGCTGTCAGCTCGCTCCTATAGTTCTGGTAGTGGAACAAGTCTTCTCGGATAAGGACTATAAACCTTAGGCCAAGTGTACACAAATGCTCATGTGCACTTTAAAGAACCCAGTACATCTTTCGAGATGAGTAGGGGTAAACCCCGGTGTACTGGTTCACTCGGCTACTGTCGCGGACAGATGAAAATGCGCCGGTTTACTGGCTGCAGAGGACATGAAGTGATCCTCAGGGGAGGAGAAAGTTATTGAAAAGTGCAACATCTAGTCCTGAGCGCATAGATACCTCGTTTATTTGCGCTATATAAATCCATCTATTATTATTATTATTACAAAGATGAATACATTGATGGTTCATGAAATATATTAGCGGCTATTAGGGCCCGCTATTAGGTAGACCTAACCTCCTGTTAGACATAATATGTGTGACGAAAGTGCTCATCCATGTTTACCTCCTATCGGAATAGAATTGGCCCTCCCAAAAGGTGTGCTCTCATTGGTTAATGTCAAACACGAGATGGTTCCGGCCAAATCCAGAGGGTAGAAAGGTGCCTTGATATCGGTCTTGTTCCTACCTAGACGTTCCAGAAACTGAGAGACTTGCCGGTACTCCTCGGAAATACTGAATTGTAGTGTACTGGTTACTTCATCTGTGAGTATAATCATTAATAAAATAGTCTGTTGGCTCTCATAGAGAATTTGACGTTTGTGATACCATACTTGTTCTTTTATTTCATCTGTTTAGCAACTTATTGAAAGTCAACGGAATACCACCGTTGCCTTTGCCCACTGCGATCGAGGCTCGGATAAGAAAGAGCATTACAACATCAATACCAATGAATCTATGATAATTCTTTTAAAGTCCTCATATTCTGTAGAACCCTCATCTTTGGGACACTCCTGCTTTCTCTTATACACATCT
>NW_022756106.1:1408429-1417742 GCF_011630105.1 Anneissia japonica
CCGTACATGTACGTGTTGTGTTCTTGACTCTAATCTATCAAATGATTTTTTTTTATAAATCTGTTATAGATCACTCTCTCGTAAACTATGGCAAAGGCACTTCAAGTTTTGAGATCAACTGGCCTTCTGACAAAACATTTTGTTAGGCTGAGTTTTAATTTGGATAGAAAGAGTTATGGGTATAGAAACTTATCGACGTCTTTGTGCATTCAATCTGGACACGGACCTCGCTTTCCTTCAGCAGGCTTGGATGGCAAAAATAAATGGCTGAATCTTAAGTTGGACGGAGAACAGTCCAAGAAGTACCCTTATGTTTGGCTTAGAGATAACTGCAGATGCAGAGAGTGCTACCATGAGTTATCATCGCAGAGGCTTTTGCAGTTCAGCGACTTAGATATTGATGTTGAAGCAAACAACATACATTTTACTGACGACGGCACTGCTGTTATCGATTGGTCTGATGGACATAAAGGAATATACCCATTATCATTTCTTGAAGGAGAAAAATTCCCCGCTTTCTCGGATCCTTTACGTCAGTTAAATAAGGAGTTGTGGGGGAGTGAGTTACAGGGAGCAATACCTACTTTTCAGTTTTCTGATGTAATGACGAATGATGACGCGTTGTTGGGATGGTTGACTGTGTTGCACACTAAGGGGGTCGCAATTTTACAAAATGCAGATACTGCGCCGACCGAAGTTAAAAAGATCGGCGATCGAGTGGCGTACTTGAGAAAAACTTACTATGGGTAAAATTCCTTTACATAATACTTCTGACAGTATAGCTTAAATTATAATATAAACTACACTTCTTTACTCTTTAAAAATGTATATTAACCGGCTATAATTCGAGTTTACCTAACCTTTGAAGGTTACGGTAGGGTTGGAGTCCGCCTTTATTAATAATATAAATTAATTATAATTGTAATTAAATGTAATAATTATTATTTATTGATATTAAAAAAAACTAAACAGCAAACGATGTACCGGTAAAACGTATAACAAAAAAATAACGAGCTTGTATTGACTAGTAGCTATGACATTTGGAGCACCAAATACTCGCCTGAGTGGGTGAATTATCAATAATTGTAAATGAATACTTTTGCTCTCAATTTGGTATATTTCATTGTTTTTTAAAATAATGTTTTATATATTTACACTTTTATCTTTGTTTTTCCTTTTTGACACCTTGTGTGCGCTTGATAAAGCCATGACCTGGGTTTTTATGTTACATTATTTTTATTGTTTCTTGAATAAAGAATGATTCGATGATAATAATCATACTTTAATCTATAAACAACAAATAATAATAATAATAATAATAATAATAATAATAATGATGATGATGATGATGATGATGATGATGATGATGATGATGATGATGATGATGATGATAATAATAATAATAATAACTAAATTACAATGTATATTTAACCTGCTATAATTCGATTTTTGTGCACCCTCATTAATAATCAAAACAATTATAATTTTAATTATTTATAATTATTATTTATTTTGGATTATTATTACGATAATCATAAAAAACAAAAATAAAAATAATTATAAAAAAAATATTATAAAGATGAATGATAAGAATAATAATAAGTATAGTATACTTGTCATTTAATTTGTTTTTCATCATGTAGAGAAACACTTCAAGTGATGAGCAAGCATGATCCCAACAACATCGCCTTCACAGACACAGCTATAGACTTCCACACCGATATCTGTGCTATGAAAAGTCAGCCTGGTGTAAGTAGTGTATCAGACAAAATGCTGAGTCGAGTGGCCTAGCGGTAAAGCCGGGTCGTTGCTAACAGCCTTAAAATCGGCGCAGGGTTCGGTTGTAAAAATAAGTCTTCTCGGATAAGGAATTAAAGAACCCATTGCATCTTTCGTAAGAGTAGGGGGATATCCCGATGCTATGGCTTATTTCAGCCCCTGTCGCTGTAGAATGATGTGAACATGTAGCTACCATGAAGTGCCTCTTTACGGTTGCTAGGTAGTCACAGACCAAGCCCACACGCAACAGCAAAATGACGCTGCGCGTTATGGGTTATTCTCCTACCTTTACCTTTTTCTAATGCCTATCTATGGAGTCTTTGCATATTGTCCTAATTTATAAATGCGGCTTCCTCGGTGTTACCGACAAATTTTAGCGGTTGCAGGACCCTGTCTGTGGTACTGAGGACCTTACAACTTTCGATTTCTTTAAACAGACGGATACTTGTTGGTATAGTCCCCTAGACCATAGAAGTTGAAATCACCACCCGACGAGGACCACATTTTCATCCAACTTTTCTAGACCAAAATTTTGTGTAGATTACGAATCTGAATGGTGATCAGCCAGGTTCGGGGGCGTTTTCGAGATATCAAAAGTTAAATGTCAAAATTTTCCAAGTTAAAAAATACTATAATTAACAAATATTAAACCTAAAATCTGTTGTTTTAGCATTTATGCTTTTAGATAAAATATAATTGTATTAAAACAAGAAAATCAGTATAATCTGATCAGCCGATAGTGCCAAAGGTCAGAGTATGTTCTTTGATTGACCATTATAAAAAATTACTGTTAATAATCAGTCATTATATGCTCAATTTTGTGTCATATCTTTATTTTGCAATATCAAATCAGAATATTTGATCAGCCAATAGCAGGGTTAAAGTTCAAAGTTGATCAGTAATAATTGTCCATTTATAATAATTCACTATAAAAATAACCAATCATGAAAGACCTAATCACAATAAAAAAAAAAAGAAACAGACAAATCAATGTACTTTGATCAGTCAATAGTCGAGTCAAGATCAAAATTAACAATTAATTTGGTTGACAATTTACTGTAATAACCAATCATAATCAACAATTCAGTGTTAAATATCTGTGTTGCGCTTTTAGTACTGTACCTGATCACCCTAAAAATATCAAATCAGATAATTGATCGGCCGATATCAAGGTTAAAGTTTAAAAATTGACCAACAGTGATTGTCCATAAATTGATTATAAAAATAACCACTTATGAAAGTTATAAATCATTGTTATATAACTAATTATAATAACATAGTTCCCTTCATTTCAAGTAGTATACTTACATTAGAAAGCAATAGAGTTTTTAGTATTACCATAACCTTATTTACAGTATCTTCTATAAGCATTCTGTTTATATGTCTCTCTATTTTTTCTTTCTCTTTCCTTTGTTTTATATATACACATTCATTACTTTTTCTATTTTTCCGTAGTTTGCAGTTTAATCTGTAATTTACATTTAATATGTTCACAAAACATTTCCACTAATCTGATTCATTCACTTTTTCTACTCTTAATGTTCCACACCATCCATGGTACAGTATATCAATTCAATGGAACGATACATTTTCAGTGCACATTATTACTGGAGTATTAACTCTGGCTTTATGCAATTTGGTCAGATTTTGGTAGTAGAAACAATAGCCTACGCATGAATATTGTCGAAATCTTTTATATACATATAACTTATAATCGCCATGTAAGATTAAACAAGCAATATATATATATATATATCTGTCTCTTATACACATCTAGATGTGTATAAGAGACAGGCTCTACACGCGTCCATCATTAAAAGCATTAAAAAGCAAAGGTTAACATAGACTGGGTTCCAGTCCTTAAACTCTGTCTTAATCAGTGAAAATGCTTAAGAATAAATCGATTTTGGCACCAATGGCGTTCCGTATTACTTATTTGCATGGCGTTCCTAGTATACTTTTTCTGGGATACCTAATTTCGCATAAAAAGTTTCTCGACATAAACTGACGTCGCTGGTGGCGCTTTCCGAAATGTGCTAATACTACGAACGAGAACGGAATCACTCGTGCGTGATTTTATTATAATTATATATTTATAAGTATAAACTTATAAAACCCCAGATTTTTAAGTCAAGAAAGCAGAAACACAAAATGTTCTCGATGGTTACTGATTATAGTAACTTCTAATTTTTAACTTTGACCTTAATATCGCAGACCAAAATGTTTGATTTTGGTTTTTATGTTGATTGTGTAGGCCTACATAAATCACAAAAGAAAAAGTTATAGGCCTATACACAATAATTGTAGCTTTCCTGATTGGTTAATATTGTAAGTTGTTATTTTGGCCAGTTAATTGGTCAAACTTGACCCCAAATATTGGCTGCTTAAAATCATTTGATTTACTTATCTAATGACAATTGGATATCTAAAAGCATACCAAATTGATCAAACATCGTATTTTAGGCTTCATATTTGGTTATTCACAGAAATTGCTATAATTGGTCAATTTTGACCTTGGACCCCTTATATCACAAAACGTCCCCGAACTTGGCTGACCACCTTCCATTTTGGAAATGTACACAAAGAATTGGTATAGAAAAGATTAAAATTTGTTCCTCGTCGGGTGGTGATGTCCCCCTTTTCCCACTGGACTACCCGTTTACTTATACTGTATATCATTATCTTTAATAAAGAACATTATAATCGCGACTCCTAAAAACGAGCGTACGTAGTTCCAGCTTGGCGATTTTATTCACTCGTTCCAGTGACTTATCCGGAGGGGGAGCCATGTTCTAAGTAGCAAGTGTTGCGTCATAGTATTGTAGCTATTTATCATGGTTGTCGTCCTATTTAGACATCCCAAAATGTCTTGGTGTGCCTTTTGCAATTCTAAATTTCAATAAAATGTTTCAAATTTCATTTGGTCTCCCCCTGCAATGCTCCAATCGCATCGGTCCCCCCCCCCAATCTCGAATAATCCTGGGTACGTCACTGACTCCCGGTCCTGACTCTTTCAATTTTCTAATTCTTTCCTAGCTCTGCTCATATTTTACAAGTTATGTTTAAATTCTACTAAGATATGTAAAATAAACATCCGAATTTTAAGCCTACCAGCTTATAGGTTTTGTTCTGATTCGTTTGTAGGAATTGTATGCCTTATGTATTTCTCAAATTTGTAAAACCCTTTTAAAAACATTGAAATATTCATTTTCAATAATCAAAGAACAGTGACGTATCTCGGAGTCTTGAAAACAAGTTGAAATGGGGGAGGGGGGAGGGGTTGGCGCGAGGGTTAAACGGAGCTTGATGATTATGTGAATGGGCGCTAGTTCACAAAATAAGGTTGTCGTCCTATTATTTCGTCTGATTTGAGGTGATTATTATTTTTTTTCCGCTATTCACTACGGAGTTGATTATCAGAAAATGTAAGGGTCAATGCAAAGAATAATTAAAGCCAAGGGTCAATGCAAAGAATAATTAACTTTTCAATTAAGGAGTTTTTCCGCTAAGGCATGCCCCTTAGATATTGCTACTAACGTCCTTCAAAACGATAGCGTAAACGTATGCTCACATGTGCGCTTGTGGGACGTGTGTTCTTGGGACAAGCACATATTACCCACTCTCTTCTGACTGGTCAGTTGTTAAGTTTGATCAACAATCCGGAAAGATTTATTCCAAATACAAATTGTACCAAAGACTTTGATTATACAAGATTTGTTTGTTTTTTTTTTTGTTTTTTTTGCTGATATACCGAAAATCTTTAAATAATGTACTATATAAAAAAAACCAGAACATCTTTAACATTGTACTATACTATCGAATTGTATTCATTGTTTATAGCTCAATACCAACCTTATGGAATTTAACATTTTGACTTTCATCTTTCATTGCCACCATAATTTAGTCTCTTAACTTTTGTTTTCTAGTTGCTGATGCTTCATTGCATTAAGCAGTCAACGGAAGGTGGCGACAATCATCTTGTTGATACATTCAAAGTCATAGAAGACTTGAAGAAAGAGGAACCAGAGGTGCACAGCATTCTGAGTAGTACTCTCTTTGAATTTACGGACATCGGTACAGACTTCAACGATTTTCACTTTAGAGTCTCCAAGCCAGCTATTAGGTAAGTTATTAATGTTTTAATTGATAAGCTTCAACTACTTATTAATTAATGATGTGTAACACACTTGTACATTACCTCGTAATGTAAACGATTAAGTGAAGTTTATCACACTTGTTTCAGTATCTTTTATTGAACCAATTTAAATATTTACACCAACTAAGTTGTTAAAACGTGTACGTGAAAAACAGACAAATGTTACTCCGAATAAAGAAAGGGAGGTCATGATTTGACGTTTCGACCTTTATTGGGTCATCTTCAGGAAAGAACAGTGTAAAATGGTATGAATACATGCATGCTCGTCTTTCACTTTAATGTTCCTGGATTCGAATCCTGAGTTGAAGACGTCACATAATGAACTTTCCATCTAGCCAGTTCAGTTCCTGTTGGATATTATTATTATTAAAATACAACTATTGCCCCATTTTCTCAGTATGATGATTATACTTATGATAATGGTGGTGGTGGTGGTTATGATGATGGTGATGATGACGACAACGACGACGACGAAGACGTCGTCGACGATGGGATAATGGTGCGATAATGTAAGAGTGGTGCTAGTGATTGTAAAATCAGCTGTGGCGTTGGTATTAATCTTTGATGATTGAGAATAGGGTGGTGACGACGATAATGATTACGTTGATGTTGATGATGATGATGAAGATTACGATGATGATGATGGTGATGGTCATAATGGTCATGATAGGGATGGGGATGATGATGTAGGATAATGAGGACGATGATGATGAAGATAAGAAGAAATGACAAGGATGATGGTGGTGATGACGATGATAATGTTGAGGATGAGAGGAGGATGATGAATCCAAACACTTTGTGATGACTGACTCAGATAGAATTTATAACGGTCTGAGTGTTATGTGAGATTTTTTAATGCCCTTCCTATTGGTTCATGAAGATTACGGTTTTTGATGTATTTTATGTAGCTATGGACACGAAGGGAACATTAACCAAGTGAATATTCATTTTGGACGTCATCACAGTATGAATGTACCTCCTGAACAAGTTTATCCAGTGTACAGCGCCCTCAAGGTTTTCTTTCGCTACCTTTATAGCGAGGAAAACCTTGTGAAACTTCGACTCTCTCCAGGTAATGCGTTTGTAATGTTCTTTTTTTTTTTTTCGATATATGCCGTTTCATATTTTGTTCGAGTTGTGTATAGTGATACAGAATCAGGCGCGGCGCCAGGAATTCCCCGACGAAGGGTCCAGATCCCCGACAAGGGGTCCAAACTCCCCGACAAGGGGTCCATCCTCCATCGGGGAAGCCTAGCCTCCCCACCCCGTTGGAAAAATTGTGTTGATTGTATTGTATTCTTTATTTAAGAAGGATAATTTGATAGAAAACCATGAAAGTTAAAATGCCCCTGTCAGGGGTATCTAATCACCTGTCAGAGGTGCCAGGCCTCCCCCCTCCCGGCGGGGAAGATCTGGCACTACCACTGCAACCCATACGATCGCGATAGTATACAACACCTGGCACATAAGGTAGCACTGCTCGCACTAAACAGTTTTTAATACTTACAAATTTGTCAGCTTTGTAAGGCATACCTAAATTGTACTTTCGGCGGTAGAGATTTCATTTTTCCCCGACGACCTTGCTGGAAGTTCCCCGACAGGGTGTCCAAGTGAAGGGTCCAGAGGTCCCCGATGGGGAGGGGCCGATTTCCCCCACCCCTGGACCTTCGCTAGTGTCTCCCCTGTACAGGATAAAACGAATACTATTTATTTGTTTTGCATATAATCGCGTTGTGTGTGTGGGTATAGGCCTACTCCCCGTGTCTCCATCATTCATTCACGTACTAAATTAGATTAACAAAATACACACAAAAATGACATTTTTGATTATATCTTTGGATAGGCTATGAAACCAGATTTTGTTTTGATTTTCAGAAACCTTTTCTTTTTAAGGAACATGTGTAACAAATACTGAATTTAAAAAAATCTTTTAGATATAAAACGAAACGTACGAATGGTACATCGTAAACATCTTGTATTTAAAACCCTGTCCAGATGTTGTATACCCATATATAGTCATGATGTGCCTATATATGGTCATGATGTGCCTATATATGATTATGATGTGACGTTACCATGACCATATTTAGGCATGTCACGTGTTTATGTCAAATGCAATTTGATAGTTGAACAATAATTACTTTGTACTTTGTAGACTCGTGTGTCTCATCATGGAGCTGGTATTTTATTGACTTCAATCGTTCGTCAATTATGTTGATTGAATGTTTTTATATTTCGTCCTCAAATCCATAATATAAACCAATTTTTTCTGTTTTATAATCATTTTATAGGAGAGATTCTCTGCATGGACAACAGACGATTGGCTCACGCGCGCACGAAGTATTCTATTGATCCAACCATTGAAGGTGTACAACGCCATCTCGAGGGAGGATACATGGACTGGGATGAACTGAGCTCGTTCTATCGTGTTTTGCTTGAAAGGAAGAAGAAAAAAGAGAATTCTAATTAAACTGTATTATTCAGTTTTCCACGTTCATAGTTAATTTGCATGATGTTTTTCAACAGTCTTGTTTGTAAAATCCATGTACCGTAATTTAAATTAGATATGTTCGTCAAATATTCCGAAAGTTAAGGCTATATCATCTTAATGCGTTACATATGTGTTTTGTTTGTAAAGAATAATATAATCGAAAGTTCAAATTTAGGAAGAATTCAATTAGTTGCCATCTTTATGATTACTGTAATTGGTATATACTTCTTCAACAACCTTAGTCACAGGGCTAACATAATCGCCTGCCCAGGGAACAGTGGCCTGCCCGACGTCCCGAGGCAACCAAATTCTGCGTCGGGCAACCAAAAATAGGGTGCGTCCCGACGAGCAACCTCTTAAAATCTCTGAAAAAGTACACCAAAGATAGGCCTCGTAGCGACTAGGAAAGAACGTACGATCGAATACCGGACTGTCGATAATGTGTATGGTTTTTTGTAGTAAACTCTGTGGGAATTCGGTGGTGTGGAGTCAAACCACAGACGTACGACCGCCAGCTACTCAATACAGCAATACATGTTTTTGTGTACAGTCGGCCGTGTGAGACATGGTTGGTATACGTTTCGTAAAGCGTGATTAGTGTCCAATAAATTTGTTTTCATACTTCTTTCTACTCTGATTTTATCATCCATTATAAAATAATGGAATTTCATTTATGACTAGTTACTATAATGTAACTGTATTATTTGAAATAAAGAATTAGTTATATTTGCTGTTGTCTCGATTTTTGTAACATAAATACTAATTAAATAACAACATAACAAGGTCACTCTCGCCTCGGCGGTCAGCTCCGTCCAGCTCTCAACATTTTCAGCAACAAAGTTAATGATTTTTTTATGATGATCAGTGACTGTGGCGGATCCGGGATT
>NW_022756106.1:1417751-1419214 GCF_011630105.1 Anneissia japonica
GGGGGGGGGGGGGGGGGGGAGTGGTCAATCCGCCACTGTACGAAATAATACCTCGACGTACGAAATTATATCGCGTACGTACGAAATTATATCCCGTACGTACGACGCTTCAAGAGTCTCTACTACCAAGTAAAGTAAAAGTAATTATCTCGTACGTCCGACTTAACAATCTGGTACTTACGAGATAATAATATCTGAGGCACCGACTGCTCATTTCCCGACAGCGCTTATGCCTATCATGCATTATTATACTCGAATATAATAATAGCACTTATTACAGTAAATAGGCCTATTATGTGTGATACAGTAAACAAAATTGAGTAGGGCCTAGTTGAATACGTATTTTTTATCCATGAATCAATGAGCCCCAAAGAGAAAGTGGTGGGGGTGGGGGAGGGTCAGGACCCCTGACCAGCCTCAGATCTACCAATGGGAACTGAAGATTTTGGGGTAGTCTTGGGGATTGGTGTTGTGTTAAAATGTTAAAGACTGTTATTTGGTTTTTTTAAAAGTGGTCCCGAATTAAAGAGGCCTTGGAATTAGAGGGTTCTCGAATGCACTGTATTTTTACACAAATAATCGTTGCAAAAAAGGATTCAATTAAGATCGGCGCCAGCCTTTTTCAAGCGAGTAATTTTACACTAGCCGATGACAAAGAGAAACACCGTTGGGAAGCTCTCGGTCCCAACTGTACCCCCTCTCAGTGACCAGTCGTCGGAAAAACTCTTAAAGTTAAAAAAAAATAATACAGTGCACCCTTAAGTTCGAGACCCCTAACTGGTTGTTGGGATGGCGTATCTAGCAGTATTAAAATGGGGGGGGGGCGACCAAAATATGAGGGGGCGTGGAATTTATTTTTGGTGGCCACGCCTACTGAAAAATATTGCATCTTAGATTCCCGAATACACGTTAACCGTGACAGATATGTTAAAGTATATCTCTTGAACGCAGTATTTAAGAAGTGAGATAATACCATAATAAACAAAACGAAACTTTTATTGTCGATTACGATTTCTTGCCTTAATTAAAATTACCGGATTGTTTTAACAATAGATAGTTTTATTTTAAATAGGCTTACATCACCAATTCTGCATGCACCAGGAAAATTACTATGCTAGACCTTTCGAGGCATCGAATCATACCAACAGTTTTAGAATAATTTATGTGTGTATTTTTTATTATGTGTGACAGCAACCATTTTAGTGATCATTTTTATAAATATTGATTATTATTATTATTATTATTAGTTGCTGTGAAATGAAGGACGAATAAATACATAATATGGTGTTTTGATGAACGTCAATAAAGGGAAGTTGAGAAAGCATTAACCCATTTTCTTGAGCATAAGCCTGCCTAATATTTTTTGCTTCGAAGTTTTTGAATGGGGGAGTGACTGGGGAGGGGGGGCGCATGCTTTTTGTGGGTGGGGAATATGCCCCCATGCCCCCCCCCCCCCTTCCCCT
>NW_022756106.1:1419293-1443386 GCF_011630105.1 Anneissia japonica
ACAGTATATATATATATACCGTATCACATATAGAATAAATTGAACTAAACATTTAAGTAAATAATATTAATCAATATATCATATCTGAAATAAAGATATCGAAATAAAAGTGATATATCCTTTAAGTATGATGTGTCTGGACCAATGTAACGAGGTAACGGACCTTCCCAGAGTGTCAATCAAACTTTCAATCAACTGACCAATCAGAACACAGGGCCAGGAATACGCGCGTGTCTCACAACCACATGTGTTGTCCTACAAAGGCACGTGTTTGCGTATGTTTTTACACTGTGGGTCCTTATCGACAATATGAGGCGGGTCTTAACGGACGGGTCCACTGAACCCTCTGCTATGTCCGACTAGCACGATTTATCATGTCATAGAATTCCTTTCTATGGTTGTCATCTGTTCTGGCCAGTTGTTGAAGTATTGTCTTTAGCAAATCCTCAAGCTCCGTATCGAAAATACATTCAAAACCTGATCCAGAGGTATTGATAGACGTCTCTTCATTTTCAGATATAGTATATAGATCGGGAACGGCTAAAAGTGTACCTCGACGGCTGGCTAAATCACCCGGGAGAGAAAAGCTACTATTTCCGCCTACAGATGCAATTGAAGCTCTCCTCAATTCCATCAGGACTAATACTCGTTTAACAGCCCCCCAAAGTCTTGTTCGTACACTCTTTGATAATTTATTCTTCTGGTAACGTCTTGTTGTGGCTTTGAAAATCGCAGCTAAAACACCAAGGCCTAGGAGAAGATACAAAATAGCTACAATTGCATAGAAGATGTGAAGTACTGTCTTGGAAACAGACCCATCACTCCTGATACGCGAAGCGACCTCAAGGTCACCAAACCCAATGGTGCTTAGAGTGATGAACGAAAAGTAAACTGCTTGAATAAAACTCCAGTCGCGTTCAATAGTTAAAATAATGAGTACTGATGGTAGAATCAAAATAACAATCGATACGAGTGTACAAGTAATAATCAAGATCAAATTATTACGTAATCGCTGTCCACTTATAAATCGTAGCAAACAAGAGTTGAGTCGCAAAACGAAGTCTTTTACCTTTCCCTCGAACATGTCCCCAATAACAGATAAAAGCCATCCCGTCAACGGGATACCAAAGAAAGCGTAAGCGATGCATAGCATTTGCCCTTTTTTCGTTTTTGGGGTTATATACCCATAGCCTGAAAGAAAAAATAAAACGATTAAGTGTCAGTACAAATGATAACTGGCAACAAGATAAAAATAAGATAAATAATATTATCATTATAATAATATAATGATAATAACAATGATAAGATCTTGTCTTGTTAAATGGTTAACAACAGGGCATATTATTAGTTTCTAGGCATAATTTGCGGTGCAATAGGAACTACTGCAGGCACCGATCCAGTAGGGGCACGGGAGCACCCCCCCCTGCCTGAAAATTTCAATGCATATCAATGTTATGTATAGAAATAAGAGCTACTCATTTTTCTGAAAATATCTACGAATAAATGTATTATTATTATTATTATTATTATTGATTGTTCTCGCTTTACTATGCCATACTCCTAATTCGGTTGCAGCGGCGGGATTATTGTTATAATCATCGACATAATTGTTAAATACCGAGTGGACAGCGTTTTTGCATACAAATATGTAACAAGTTTAACCACCGGCTTCGCCTCTTTTTCATCATCAACATTACTACTATATTGTTTATCGATTTATAAGCCTATTCATCTTTATTATCAGTATCATTAATTAAGTTATCATTATTTTTATCATAATCATAAGTCAATGTCATGCAAGAATC
This sequence comes from Anneissia japonica, assembly GCF_011630105.1. Taxonomy (NCBI): domain Eukaryota; kingdom Metazoa; phylum Echinodermata; class Crinoidea; order Comatulida; family Comatulidae; genus Anneissia; species Anneissia japonica. Next base: position 1,421,099 of record NW_022756106.1, read on the forward strand.
TCCGCCTCTTTATCATTATCAACATTATTAAACTTACTATAATGCTTATCAATATATCAATAATTTTATTATCATCATTGTTATCATAGTCGTAAGTCAATATTATGCAGGAAGCTATTCCATATTTTCATATATTGAAACCACAAACCATATTGATAGGCCTACTGCAATTTGTGTTGGATTGAACTGGATTTACCAAAATAATATCCCCAAGGACAAGGCATTTTGACCAGAGTGTCGATTGTAATTTGTTGTCGACGAAAATATGATAATTAGCCTAACACTCAAAAAGATTAACGGCACATTAAGTATTTGAAATAATAATGCATGCAGCTAATGCCAGCATGACGGAAAGTAGGTTTAGAATTCATCTCTATTATATCGTGATTTATTTATAAAAAAAAAGTATCCCTTCGGAGGTCCTGACTTCGTCAAATGCTTATAAGAAGAGGGCGTATCATATTGATCGCTGTTATTTGCCACGCATTAAGGACTGTGCTGTCCAACTATAAAATTCTCAAAAAAAACCTCAATATCCAAGTTGGTTAAGGCGTCTGCAAGGATTTTGAACGTTAAAGAAAAAACTTTATTCTTTGCACGAAGTATGAATGAGTCGAAAGTCGGTATTTTCCGAGTTTCCGATTTTATGGAATCACGCTTGTCAATAGTAACACATAAATGCTGTGCATTCCAAATAATTAATATATATTAACATAAAATCTAAAAGAAAACAGCAATAAATAATGTATTAAATACATCTATATTCTTATCGCAATATAATGTTAGCAACCCTGAGGCGCTTAGATATAAAAGTGTACGAGTTTAATTTGCACATCACGTCACCAATAGGCCTACTGTATTTATAATTACAAATATAAACGTTATATATCGTACGTGGAATCAATCTTTCACAAGAAATTACCTCGCTTTCTAACGATACTTATAATTTGTGTAATTTGTCTAGAACAGAGATTAATTTATCGATATGCTAAACTTCTAAATGTACCTATGACATGTATATATATATATATATATATATATATATATATATATATATATAGCTTTAAGTGGCAATATGCCCTTGACGTTTTTGCGAAATTTTCACCTAGTCGTTTTTCTGCTAAATTCTTACATTTACCTAAGGATCATGAAAATACCGATTATATTTAATTTAACCTCGTTCAACATCATTTCCTTCGCGTTTAAAACTTTTAATTTTCCCAGATTTGGACACAACACATGGCAGGGGCGAATCCAAAAATGTCCGAAAGGGGGAGGGGACGAAAGTGGGGCCGATCGAGATAACATCACCGTAGGGGATCCGGGGCATGCCCCCGCGAAATACTTGTTTTCAGAACGCCCGAAAAAAACCTCTGAGGCGTTTTGGGGCCGGCCGGCCGGCCACCATAAAACCACCCCTGCGTGGAATTGAGTATCATCCAAACAAAAATCGTGCTGTATTATGCAGAAGCCTTATCCACAACTGGGCCAATATTTCTTCGTTAAAAATTCAAATCCTCAATACCTATTTTGCGCATGCGTAGTTGAACTGCACTAGTTGTTGATGAATCTGGTACGGTATTATGTGTCTGTAAATTGTCGTAGAAATAATTATTTCTTTGTAATTTTATATTTAAAGCTAATCAATTATACAAAGTTTTAATCAATTAAAATATTAAAATTATATTGACGTTTATTAACTCAACACAGGCAGTATATAGGAGCCTATTTTAAATATTAATATAACCCAAATTGTTTTATTAGTTTTTTTGATACTAGTTCAACTGATCAACTGATACCGATAATATGACATAATTATTGCCGCAAGCATTCCATCTGTCCTGATGATATCTTTTACTATAAGTTTGAAAGTTACGTGCATTTTGCTCCATATCAGTAGGGGTAATTAAATAATTATTGAAGGTCTCCTTTCAGATCCATTGTATTTTCTTTCTTCACTTGGTTTAATGAAATAAAATAAAATACCAACAAAAACATACATAAAATACAATGACAGTAATAAACGATTAATACAAAAGGACGACAAATAAGGCACATGGCCGTTTAAGGGAAACTTAAATAAAAATACCCGCTTATATTGCTTTCAAATAATATAATCATTAGTAATAAAAACACAAGTACAAATAAAACAAATAGGCCTACATACAGTATTTATCATGTGTATAGTCATAAAGTAATTAACTTATATTAGAAAGGTATTTGTCCAATGTATTGAGTTTTGTTACTTGTATAATAAGCCTGATGATAGGGTTGAGATTGTGCAGCAGAGCACAGCATACAAAATATACCGGTACCGTATTTATTCGAATAAACTTACCGGGGCGTTTATTGTTGAGAAGGGTTTTTGAGGGGCGTTTATTCGAGGACCCGAGGCGTTTATTCGAGGGAGACGCATATATTTTGGGGGTTTAAAAAGGATATGTATAGGGCCTATACCGTAGGCCTATATATTCACGTTACAGAGAGGACCAACAGTGCAAACCACCATTGCACTTATATAGTTTCAATTGAGTCCTAATTGGAGAATAATAATATGGTACTTTAGTTCTTTTTTGTTGTACATTATATACAGTAGTAAAATTTTTAAATATTGGACGCCGAGAAAAAATTAATAGCCCACTTAAAAAAAACCCAAAAAAACAAAAACAAAAACAAAACAAAAAACAATAAAGAAAAAAAACAAAGAAAGAAAGGAAGGAAAGAAAGAAAGAAAGAAAGAAAGAAAGAAAGAAAGAAAGAAAAAAAGAAAGAAAGAAAGAAAGAAAGAAGAAACTGCTCAGAAACAGAACCCAGTCAGTTTGCACTGGCTGGGTAAATAGGCTCACTTAATTTTTCAATCAACCTTACACCGACCGACTATCCAATCAGCACTTACACACAGTGTACGTTGGATACTAATGTTAAATGGTGTAGGATTGAATAATCCATTATTAAATCTTAGAGAGTCAATCCTGTTTATATTCCAACAATGCAGACAATCAATTGAAACCACATCTAACATCGATCATTTTTTGTCGTAACATTAGATTTGTCGCAACATTATATGCATGCAATATATATTATATATATATTACATTATATATAGCCTATATTATATAAAGCATATATACGGTAGGCTATGCATGCATATAAATGACAAGCACAAGCAAGTGTGTTTATCATGATAATGTACATGCATTGAATAGGCCAATTAGAATTGAAAGGGATGTCTAGATAATAAGGGAGACCTAAATTATACAAAATATGCTTACCAATCGTGGTTATAGTAGTTGCGCTGAAGAAAAGAGCCCTAGGTATTCGCCAGTGTGAGTCGTTAACGAAGTCACCATCCGCTATGAAAATGGCTCCGTTATTATCTGCTTCTATAATCAACTCAACCAATGATTCAAGTTCTTTACTCGTCACACATGTATTTTCCTCTATAAAACTTTCCAAGTCAAGTAAGAACGAATCCCTCTTCTTATTCTCGTGTCCGCTTTCACAATAGCTAAAAGTCAATCCACCTACGAATAGATAAGCGTAGAATGAGATGAGGAGCACAATAAGCCTACGTGCTGGCCGTTTCATATCTCCCGAGAAATTGCATTCAAGTCGTACGAATCATTGTTGAGTGCTGACTGGCTTAATCGACAATGACCGACATTACCATTCTGACTGATCACCAATCAATAACATTTACTTTGAACGATATTTCTTAATATTATTATATTAAATGTCAAAATTGGAAGCTGGCTGACGCGACGCGCGGATATTCCGTCCGACCGCACGCGCGGCATCGCTCTCGGAGACCGACTGAATGACACAAACGAGGCGTTTGGGGCGTGCTCTCCCGAATCACCTGGAAATCTGGCGTTAGTTATCTTCGCACGAGGATCAGTTCAAAGGAAACTGTTTTAGTCAATCAAGTACTGAATAGGAATAGCACGTGACTTATGATTCAGAACGATACGCAACAATAACGATGGACATAAATCATTGTTATAAGCATTTATACAATTGTGTTATATTTGGTGAGGATACTTCTTGATAAATCGGTTGATGGCGTGGGTACCTATATCTAAGGATTAGGCACCGGTCTTCATAAGTAATTAAGCAAGTCTATAGGCCTATACATATATATGCCTACACCAATATACCATATTGTCATAGGGGTATATACCACGTTCGCCTATACAAGAAAATCTTTTTTGTTGTAATGCATCAGAAGACATACAACATTTGGTTCCAGTTGCTAATAGCCTTTACTACAAACACAAATACAAATATATAATATATTACTGTATTCTAAAAATACTAATATAGGCCTATTATGTATAGGGTCCATATTAAACTGAAACGTAACAGAATAGAAATCTGACAACGAGGAAAAAAACTCAGCCTCAATCGGGTCTCGAACCCAGGACCTTTGGCATACATGGCGATCGTCATAACCACCTGACCACGAAGGCATTGTGGGGTGAATCAAGCGCCAGGTAAAATCTGAGTTCTTTTCATTCTTGTACCGAGTCTGGCGTCATTGATTTTGATATAGCTCTAATATCGCATGTGACTAGACTGCCAGAGATCTCGAAGATATGTCCATTGATTTTCAGCTTGCTGGATTACGCCTGAGGTAATTGTATACATAATATATATATATATTTTATTACACAATTTCTTTATTTATTTATTTACAGGACTACATCGTTGAGAGCTACGCTACGCGATGTATTATTGTCCTTTATTAAACACTGTATTTACCTTTCTTTGATGATTTATATATATATATATATATATATATATATAATTATATATATTACATATACAAGCCTAAATATAGTGATTAAAGATTATTTTATTATTGTCAATACACTTTATTTTGTTATTGTAGTGCGTCTTTACCATTTTGTGAAGCCGAATCCATCCATATGTCTGTTGATACTTAAACAGTCTGATCTTTGTGATTTAATGCAGCACGTAGTACGGGCAGTAGTATGCGCCCCCTGTTCACGCTACATACTTTATATTACGCGTCACTGTGCAAAGTTAACACGTTTTGAAGATGGTAAGGGACTTTCAATGTGCATTACCAATACACTTGCAGACTGTTCAAATTTATAAATTAATGTATGTATTAGCAAGCTAGATATCGTGCTTGTGTATAAGAACATATGCAATAGTTTATTTTAAAAAAGAGCTGTAAGTATCCGTGCCCAGTTCAGAGTTGCTTCACAGAACCGTCAGAGTTTGACAGAGTGAAAGTGCGTGTCGGGGCCTTTGAATAACGATTTGGGATTGTACATTTGAAAAACTATATGACAAATGATGACAGTTTTGTTGATGCCAACTCGGAACGCATATTGACGCGTAAAATTGAATTTCTACACCCGAGGGAATCGTTACACCACACTAATGATGATGGGGCACGTTGCGTATTAATATTTTTGCTCAAGTTCCACACGAATGGATACGGATTTTATGACTTGTCATTGTGTAGGTATAAATAGCAACGCTTGAATAAACAGAAAATGAGGTGACGTTTTAAGTAGGCCTATATTATACAAATATACATTTAACATTCGACGTGCTCTTAGTACACTATAACAGAGGAGGTTCAAGAATTGTTCAAAGGGGGGGGGGGTGGAAATAGATAAGTGAGTTCTACGCTTATTTCAATACATAACATTGATATCCCCTATGCATTGAAAGTTTAAAATTTAGTGGCAAAACAGTGGGGGAGGGGTTCTGGATCCGCGCCTGACTATAGCCTATCTATATGCCAGACTCTCAACTCCACCTGACATTTATATAAGGTTTTGTATGATTTTAGATTTTTGGACCATATTTATATATTTTTAAATACAACTACTAAAGCACCCCAAGGCCACTGAGAAATTGTGTCCTTCCTTTTTAGCCTCAGGACTATTTTGTATCATCTATATAGTTATATAAACAAACTACCGGTAATAATTTGCGACAATATTGAACCACGGACCTGATTCAACGTTTACCTGCAATGCACTTGGCGTAGATGAATGATGTCAGTGCGTCGCTACAAATTGTATTTTCAATGAATAGAATATAAATATTGCTCTCTGTGTTTATATCCGGTGTGCGGCATTATTAAACTGGATTAGACAGTGCGTATTCACGCTGTGTTTTCCTTATTAATGGAATATTCGGACGACGAAATTGGGGACATACATCAGAGTGAGTTTGTATCTGAACGTTGTGAAGGTGCCACGTTTTCTAGGATCGATTCGAATGCAAAAACACTCTTGTAATAACGTAAACTTCGCTAATGTCTGCATCTTAAGTGATCATACAAAATTATTCTTTTCTTCTCATGTTTCAAGCACAAATACTTAACTAGATTTATAATATGATTATGTAGGCCATCATTTGAGGTATTTATGGAAAGAGAAGCGACAAGCGAATGTAGGAGTAAGTAGGACTATGGCCTATATTTTTTCCAACAACGGAAAGATTAATTTGTTTAGGATCAATTCATTCAATTATTGGAGTTTTCCCACATGTTCCCACTACTGCTTTTGTGCCTTTTTGCTTTAAAATAGTTGAGACCTATATTTTAGCCGATTTTTTACTATTTAAACTTCTACAATTATAACCTTATGCGCTGTGTATTTAGTATGTGATTGTTCCAATAAGTATATTTTTTTAAATTTTAATCTGTTAACAAACAACCGGAATTTCGAGTGTTTGACAATAAAGATTGAACTGAAGTGATTACGTCACGCTTTCATGTGATCCCGTGTGTTTCATTGTCTCCAACTGTAGGCCTACTGTTCTTGCTTTATTAAAAACATTATATTAATTATTATTATTATTATTATTATTATTATTATTATTATTATTATTATTATTATTATTATTATTATTACTATTATTATCATTATTATTATTATTGTTGTTGTTGTTGTTGTTGTTGTTGTTACTGTTATTACTATTCCCATTACCTTCATCTTTCTGCTCTGCTATTTGTTTCTTCAAACACGCTCAATATTTTTGATTTTCGTACAAAAAAATGTTGCTGTCTTTATGTTTCAATTTAAGTCTAATCAATTGCCTCTAATCTTTAGTTCATACTTTTTAGTTCAATCCACAATTACAATACTAGAAATAGGGGTAACTATGTTTATGAGCGTTTAAATACTGTAACTGGCCAATGTGATATCTCATTTCAAGGTGCTAAAGTTTGGAATGAATTACCTGATCACTTAAAAACAATTAGTAATATTAATACCTTTAAATACAAATTACATTCGTATCTAGTTTCTTCCACCACATGAATTTCTGGTACTTATCTGCTATACTTGTTATATTAACGTAGGCCTATATTATATTTTATTATACTTTATATTTTGATTTGTCATCGCTTAGAATTAAGATTTATTTATTGGACACATTCTTATGTCTGTCTCTTATACACATCTAGATGTGTATAAGAGACAGATACATAACATTGATATCCCCTATGCATTGAAAGTTTAAAATTTAGTGGCAAAACAGTGGGGGAGGGGTTCTGGATCCGCGCCTGACTATAGCCTATCTATATGCCAGACTCTCAACTCCACCTGACATTTTATGGGAAACCGGTCTTGCTCCGTATTTCTCAGCAACTGCAGAAAACGATTATGTCAAATTCAACCTACTTAATTCTCCTCTCAAATACCCATCCCCTTATCATTGCTTTAAAAATAGTCTCACAACAGTCTTCCTCCATTCATATTGTAATTCTAAATATTAATTACGTCATAGGCCTATTATAGACCTACTTAATTCTCCTCTCAAATACCCATCCCCTTATCATCGCTTTAAAAATAGTCTCACAACAGTCTTCCTCCATTCATATTGCAATTTTAATTATTTAGCTTTTCTTTTTTAAAATATTCTTCATTTTCCCTGCAGTGCAATAAATTCTCTTCTGATTCCCCGCTACACCAACTCTGCAGACAGACTTCCGAATAAAATTATGCTTTTTACTACAGCACAAGGTTAAGTTTTATAGTCTTGTACAGTTGGCCAACATTTTCTCTATAGATAACGTAATGAACTTAATTTTGGTTTTCAACGTTATTGCAGTTTTTTCCCCCGCGGATAGCAGCCATGGATGGCTAGAGAAACAATTGTGATTGAATCTTATTATTATTGATTAAATCTGATTTATAGTATTTTAACCAAATATATAGTTGTCTCAGATAGGAAACTAAACTACTTGGTGAATGGATAAGATGTAACGCACACCATTACATCATTACGTACATCATTACAGTTTCTGTCCGTTAAATATACAGTATCATAAATTTCGTTTCTATAGCTGACACAAGCGACACTTTAAAAGTTACATCAAAATTAACATTCACACAGCAAAGTAATACTAAATAAATAATACCAACAACAACACGAAAAATATATAAAATATTAAAGTTAAAATAAATAAAAGCAAAAAAATTAAATATAACATAGGCCTAATCTAAGATGTAAAAACAATACAAAAATACAAACTACCTAGTCACAAAGTTTAAAGTGAAACTATAAAATGTTCACTAGCTGAAGTAGCGCGTCTGTATAGACGAAGTCGGGCAGCTCTGAAATACCCGCGACTATATGGAAATCGCGTAGGCCTATCGATTTGAACAAACACCGAAGTCGGACGCTGCTCTGGAAAATCTTTGACGACATAAAATCGTGTATCGATCTTAACCTACCACATAACCTACAGTCGCCTAAAGGTCCAACATTAATTATACGGTATTGATTACTAACACATAAGCCCACGCCATGCGTTAACATTACGCACATCGCTTGAGTTAACTTTACAGCTTCACTGCCCTAATAATTATCCGCCTTCATATCTATTCAATTTTGGAGTTGTTAATTTTCCTGACTCATAAATTCATTATCACTTACTATGGAAGACATGGACGTAAACAATATACGGTTTCAATGTGTGTCAGTATTATGAAATAGTTATCAAATAACAATGATTTGACGATTATGATGATTTGACGATTATACCACCCGTATTTTATGGCGCATACAATAACCGTCTAGCAAGATTTTACGTTATGTAATTTAGAAATTTCGAATTTTTGTTTTCCAAAACAACAAAAAACAAAACAAGACATGACGTTTGGTGTCTGTATTCGATGTAAAAGTAAAGAAAATAACTTTAGGATTTTCCGTCCAATCGAGTAAATGCGAATTGTGGACTGGGCCCGGGGGAACAAACGGCAGAGTTGCAGCCACAAAACTGCGGGAAAAGAAAAATAAACTGATGTACACCGAAATTTACCTTTACTTTATTTTTTATGGGCGCTGGCACATTTTGCATATGGAGACCACCAGCTTAACGTCTCCTCTGAATTACGATGGGCTATACCAGAGATGATAGGCCTACATCGATTCTATTTAGCTGTCTAGTACGGTAGACCCGTCCTGGTTCTTCATAGGCGGCCCGCGGCCCAAATTTGGTCCTCGAAGCAAATTATGCTGAAAAAAAAATTGAATTATAAAAGCATAAAGAAACTAAAATTAATAACTATTCGATGAATATTTCTTCAATAAAGTTAAGGCCAAAACACAACACTGGGCAATGTGAAATAGGGGTGACCCCCATCCAGATCTATAATTATATCTGTTACCAACCAATCGACAAACGCCAAAGGATTGGTAGTATTAGTTCATCTAAATATGACATAGTAAATTAAAAATAAAAACTTTATCAGAGACTTGTTTTTATTTGAGCAGACCCGAGAATTTACAGGCGAAATGTTTTTAGGCTTTATTTGGTGGATATTAGGATAGGCCTAGGTGAAATCACAGAAAATACCGATTGTCTGCCAAAATATTAATTTGGAGAAACATTGTATGGATGGCTGATAAAAAAACAATACTGTGTTTTTGTCACAATTATGCCTATAACTTCATGTTTGGCTTGAAAATACTCCTACAGGATTACTATTACCAGGGAGGGAGTTGCTGTATGGACGACTTCCGCGCAGGCAACAATATTTGACTAGGCATAAGAAGCAAGGTCAATATGATATAAAAAAATATCTAGTTTTACTCTGATAGGAAAGAAAAAGCCCAATTCACCAGGCAATGATACTTCGGCCACAGTCACACTTGCACAAAGAAAGGGAAGTCATGACAAGTTCTATTACCAGTCACCGACAACCTGAAACTTCCAGCGACCCTGAAACATATTTTTGGCATGAAAATATGCTTTATTTTTTATTTCAAATCTGTATAAGCCTGCTATTCGGCTATTCAAGGACTGCTTTGAATGCGGCACTTTACCACTTACCGTACTCGCGCGAATAAGCGCCCCGTTTGAATAATCGCCCCGTTTGAATCAGCCCAATGAAAGGTTTGGACAGAAACCATACATATCAATTACTTGAAGTAGGCCGATAGAGAACTTCAGAGAAAGACGTGACAAACGCCGGAAGATAGAAAAGAGAACGATGTCTTAATCTCCAATCGAAAAACCCAATTATAAAGCTTAGAAATTCGGTTAATTGTTCATTGACAGTGCTGGCGTTATCGTTAAAATATTAAACAAAAATTAAATTGGTTTTTTTTATTCTTGCGATTTTTTACATTTTTACATTGTTTTAATTTTTGCCTTGAAATTTTATACTTTTAATAATTGTTTTACCACATTTTAATATGCCTTTTTAACCTACTATTTTATGCTATGCGACCTTTTAATTTAATTTTATTTCTTCTTTTCTCTCAAGGACCCCATTGGAATTAAGTCGTTTTATACAACTTTCATGGGCTATCCTAGTGTACCTAGTGTTCAACATAAGATTTTATTGAATTTAATTGTTAATATTTTTCCCTATATTAAAGTCAACTTTTTTGAAAACACTTTGTTATTTGATTATATTGTTGGTGTTAAGGTATACTGAATAAAGTCAAGTCAAGTCAAGTTTTATGAAATATTAACATATTAAAATTATAACTGTATATATTAAAGTTACATAGACTGTAATCAGTGGCGGATTCATGAATTCGATATAGAGGGGTTGGCGTTATCGAATTATTAAATATTAAACAAAAATTAAGTTGGTTTTATGAAATATTAACATAGTAAAATTATAATCGTATAGGCCTATATTAAAGTAGACTGTAGTCAGTGGCGGATTCATGAATTCGATATAGAGGGGTTGGCGTTATCGAATTATTAGATATTAAACAAAAATTATGTTGGTTTTATGAAATATTAACATATTAAAATTATAATTGTATAGGCCTATATTAAAGTAGACTGTATAGTCAGTGGCGAATTCAGGAATTCGAAATAGAGGGGGCTCAGGGAGGAACTATCACAGATGGAGAGTTAGACAACCTCAGCCCCACCATGGTTTGCGGCTGAGGTAAAACAAAATTATGATTATGGCACCTCTAGATGGCCCGAAATGGCACTCTCGGACATAAACATTATTATAATTTCCCGTTTTTTCTCCTTAAAAAATTTTTTTTTTAAAATTTAGGGTGGGGGAGGGGAGCAGCCCGGTCCCCCACCCCCTGGAATCCGCCACTGGTATTATGCGTATATACAATATTCATGTATGACCTATTCGAGCTGACACTAATGTAAACTACAGATATAAGCTTCTGCTTATTCACCCTGTACAGTATTCACGTTTGTGAATATTATTATTCATCCAAGTAAGTATAATATATAATTGTCACGTAATATACAAGTAAGTCCAGTTGAAAAGATTTATTGTTTTATATTATATCTTGTACAGTATTGTTATATTTGCTAGTGCTAGACCCTATGGGAGGGAAATAGTTTATGTTGTAATGCATAGCATGTATTTTATAAACGAATAAATAAATAACTAATCCACACAGGACAGTAGAAAGTGATATATTAACAAAATATTTATATTTAATATCCTTTTATAATAATAACAAGCGCACCTAGAGATCTCAGTATTATGCGCATTACAAATCCTATTTATTATCTACAGTATTATTATTATGGCCGTAAATAGGCCTGAAAGGAATTAGTTCTAGCACAGGCCTACTTGTAAAATGACGGAATTGTTAAAGCCTGATATTAAAATCAATATAGGCCTATTTTAATATCAATTTGGCGATAAAACACTTAAATATACATTAAAAAAAAATGCTATGATAATTCATTCTTTGATAATATGATTGCACACACTGGGCTACAAACTTTATTGTGGTTAGGCCTACTATAATTGAAATAAATTATACACATATCATACATTTTGTATCGGTGTCAACAACATATAGGTTGGTAACCCAACGGAAAGTCATTACATTATAAAAATGTACGATAATATTGGAAATCAGCGTACCATCATCTCCCATGGCACTAAGTCTCATTACCTACTGTAGACAGTTCACTGAGAAACGTAATCAATTCAACACCCATCAAAGTATGCTTCACGCCAAAGCTGTTGGAATCGAGTTATTAATAATTTCAAAATTTTCATCTGTTCATACTTAATAATCAAGCAGTTCTGTATTCTATAGCATCACAATCAATCTAAGAGACCTAGATCAGGATTTTTATGTATACAACAGGCCTAATAGGATTAAGTATAGGGCCTACGTTTCATTAACATAGGTTTGAACGAATTAATTGCCTGTATTTTTTTTTATTTTCGTGGGGTCACACACGCAGTTAGAAGTTGCAAGTGCTTAAAAAAATCAAATAAATGGACACTACAACGTAAAATTCACCAGGCAATGCAAGGAATGGGATTTAAATTTAAGCTTTTTCGGATAAGATTCTCGGGGGCCCGAGTTTGCTTTAGTAACGGTTAGCTAAATCAAAAATAATGTAATATTAATCTACTGGAGCGAGGTACTGGATAAATCACCGATTGATAATGTATAATTATTGGGCAACCATGCAGCAAAATTTAATTGGAAGATAATTAGAAACCTTATATATTTTTTGCACGTATAGGCCTACATTGTACAGCTCACTGGTGAACGATTCCATGATTTTTGACAGGGTGGTTAACGTTCCCAAACGAAGAAATATACAAAAATAATACAACAGAAAAATGAATGTAGAATACTGTAAAATAATTTTTTATTCTTTTCTTTCAATATAATGCATTGATAAATATATCGGTAGATTCTCTATATATCTTGTTCCCAGTTTTTGAAAACGCGTTCCATCATAGTCACATGGGAAGCAGTCTCTCTATCATGTTATTATTCAAATTATTCTGGCAAATTTCCAAACCCATTATAATTTGTAATATGAGTATTTAATGAATTAACGTTTCATTGTATATGAAATTCAATTTACTTTTGTACCATCTCTAAGCTTAATTACCTATGAACAACAAGACTGGTTTTCACGTAGACCGAATGTAAAAAACATTTTTCACATGAACCTCCCCACCCCCTCCCTGAATGAGTACACAATGCAATGATGATGTTCTTCATTATAAGATCATCATTTCATCTTATTCACACACTTTTACCCCCTTCCTCCAGCAGAGATTAATACTCTCATGAAAATGATAAAATGGATGACCCATTAGAACTTATATTAGCATGATTGTTGGAAACAGATTACTCAAAATCTTGATTAAACTTCAATAATTCTAAAATAATACATTTATATAGCAACATGAACAACATGCACCTGGTCATGGATTAGTATTGACAGTTACCTCAATGAGCAATCTTCCCGGCTTTCAGGATAGCATCATTTAGGATGCTTCAAGGCAAACTTGGGTGGACATTTATACTCATGGGTGGAAAGTGACAATTATTAGATGAAGTGTCTTGCCAAAGGGCAAGGAAGCATCAACCATGTGGGCTTTGAACTACGACCTAAATATTGGGAACCCGAACCACAACAGCCACCCACTCTCACATAAAAAAAAACCCAAGTTGATAATGTCAATATATTGAATATGATTCAGACGTTATTAGTAGCTGTCTTCAACAAAATCAGAAAACATTTGGTATGCTCCCCACATTCCCCCCACTAAATCTGCCCCTGTAAGATAACTTCTGTAGGTCTTGAATAGAGATGTACCAAAAATCATACGAACGAATAAAAAATCATACAAACAAGGAAGACTAAAATCAAGTCCAGCCCTTAAATTAATAGTGCATTACTTTATCTTGTAGTTTGTCAATCATTTTTTGATTGAAATGAAATAAAGTATAAAATATACTATTTTACTAATGGTTTTGGCAATTTTGACAGTCAAGTAAAGTGACCCCTTGTTCATGCTCTACATCTAGATTCAGCGATCTGTCTTGTAGTTTGAGTATGGTGTGATGAATCAGGATTTTCTGAAATACCAACATTGTAGAGCTACTGCCTTGAAGGTGTCAGCTGTCACGTATTTGCTAGCATCTCGCTGTTAAATTTATGTTTGAAGAATTGGTGCAGTTCCTGGGCTCGGCTTGCTGAAATTCTCGCTTTGACTTCCAGCTGAGATGGTGTGCTATATACAAAAAAAAAGATAGATGGTGTCTTTCAAAAATCAAGCGAGCAGACAAATGTTCATAACACTGAAGTCATGAAAAAGTATCACCTAAAACAGCTTTGATTTATGAATACAAAGGAAGAAATATTGTATTAAAGCTTATCATTATTATATTACTTGGAAGAGATTATATAATAATAATAATAATAATAATAATAATAATAATAATAATAATAATAATAGCTATAGTAATAATTTATAATTCTGTAATTTTCTCTAGTTTTTTATTAAAACAATTTTCTGCAATTTTAATGTAAATTTCCTTTTATGTTTAATATTTTTCATGCTTTTTGATGTTATTGATATTAAACATAATTCGTAATTCAGCCTTTTTGACCGCCATGCTTTATGCCTTTATGAATTTTTTGAATTTTGAATAAAAAAATAGCATTGTATAAGAGATAGGCACATATAATTAATTTTAATTAAGGAAGCAATGCAAGATGCACAATGATAAATTAAACTAATGTCATAACCCTACACACTTGTTACTAATTTATCTGGAACCAAAGTATTTATAGTACTTATTAAGCATTCAGTTGTGAGAGACTCCCGGAAATTAGGATGGCCTCTAAAATCTTTTGAAGTTAATCCACTTGTGTACATCCATGATGCTTGTATGTTTTTACAAAGATAATAAATAGCAGAAGATAGAACAGTGTCCCAATATAGTGGAACATCCAATTGAAATGCATTGTGGGTGCACGGAGAACAATTTTCCCCTGTCTGTGTGGCGGTGCTATATATCCATAATTATATTTAAGTTCTTTGGCTTTTACTACTGCAATCAATTGTATCCCTGAATTCAGCAGGCGATGCACCAAGCACAGCAGAATAAATAAAATTAAATGTGGGACCCTGACGAAGTTTGGGGAAAGGCACATACTGTTGAGTGTTTCCCTGACTGACGCTCTAGTCGGCAACTTGGTTCAAATCTCCCTGTTGTACAAGTCGGAACCCCTGTTGGCAACTTTCCGGAGCCACCTCTGATACTGTCTCAGGGTATTTTTAACAAAAGTCACACTTGTTCAAAGTAGCCATTCACAATATGGAAAGTTCAGGATGATAATGTTTGCAAAAGGCACAGAAGAATAATGTTTCTATTAATTAATTATTAATTAATTTGACTTTCTTGTGGAGGAGCACATGAGCGTTTTGATTGAAACGGATAAATATTCATTAAAATTGTTACATGAACATAGGATAAAGGTTAATAATTATAACTTCAACTATGATACTACAATAATATTGCATGATCAGTACAGGTGACTTTACCTGGAATAGTTAGATAAGTACAGCTATAAGGTGAATGACCTACCTGGATGCAATTTCAGCAAATGTTGAGCAGTTCTTTGAAAGACACAAGGCACCAGCAAAATTCAAGCAAGGGATTGACAGACATATTTTGAAAATCTGTAAAAAAAAAAAATTAAAATTTCACGTAAAATTGTTTACGTTTACTAGCAGATAAAGAGTATTGGTAATTGGTACGGCCATTTACAATGCGCCTCTTCCTTGCAGTTATAAAGCGCAATTCTTTTCCCTGGTCATTGGGTCCACATGCTAAGTGTTGCTGCTGATAATCAGCGCAAATGCAGATAACCCCACCAGGTTCCCATTTATATTCCTGGGTGAAGAGAAGCAATGCAGATAAAGTGTCTTGCCCAAGGACACAAGCGAAATGCACAGGGAGGGATTGAAACCCTGACCTCGAGGTTTGGAAACCAAACCATTCCCGCTGCGCCAAACTGCTTCCACAAAGTAAGAGATGACAAAAATAAAAATATTGACTGGAATTCTTTAATATATGAGGCCTGCCTTCCCAAAACCAGCATACAGTTGCTAAATATCATCGTTACCACCATCATCATCACATTCATCTTTATCTTTCCTTTCATCATCATCATCATCTTTATCATCTTTATCATCATCATCATCATCGTCTTTATCATCTTTATCATCATCATCATCGTCTTTATCATCATTGTTGGATTTAAGCACAAGAGTTTATTTCCTATTCATCAGCAGCGTAGCTAAGTGCGAAAGGGCCTGAGTGCAAGATTGTTGGGGCCTTTGATGTAATAGGGGAATTCCCTAAGTTCTCAGAACTGCTTTGAACCTCTAGATGGCCGGAAACCATACTCTCAGACTTAGAATATAACGAATATAATTTCCTTTTTTCCCCATTTTTTTTATAATTTGGAAAAAATAGGGGGGGTCAGACCGGCGGGGGTCCCTTGAATACACCACATAATTGAAATCAATATATTAATATAGTAACCAACATTATTGAGGAGCCCATTAGCTGTTTTATCCTTCAAAATTAAGTCCGAAATGATTTTAAATTATTATTTTTAGGTCTATTTATGAATGGGCCCCTAATAGCCCGGGGCCCCAGTACTTTGCACTGGCTGCACTGCCCGTAGCTATGCCACTGCTATTCATCATAATGACTACCTACAGTAAATTAAACTCTATATTGTATCCCCTAAAGACAATAAATGTACCTCATTTTCACAAAAATCAATCCATCAATCACAATCAAGAGTAGAAGACAAGAGAATGGTGATTTTAACTCCTAGCATATTACAATAGAAGCATCAGGTGTGATGATGTAATTTGATAGCACCCTTACATCTTACATTTATAACGAAACAGACACACTCGACTCGACTGACAACAAAATGCCATCATTAATAACCAGCATTTGACCTGACCTATCAATCAATCATCTTGTGTGTCAAAAATTTCCCGCAGCAGCTTTTAACCAATTTTTAGGTCTTTTTAAAAACTATTCATTTACTTATACACTGCACAAATGAAGCATCTGTTGGGCCTATTCATTATTGATATAATTCATCCATTGTAAAATACAAACATCAAGTGCTCTTCAGCTCTTCAATCTGTGATTGACTTTGGTGTAGTGCAATATCAAGGAAACTTGGAATGGTGGGGGGGGAGAGTGATGGTAATGAGGTGGGAGCTTGATGATTAATTGACCAAATACACCACTGGTGCAGTGTGTCTATCAGTGCCCAGTGTCTGTAAAAAAACATGTACTGTACTTAGCAATTCCATGGTACACACACTCATTATTATCACTATTGAGAATCACTGTGTGATAGACATACCGTTGTTGCCAACTAAGCTACACTAAGTTATACATCAACAACAATAACAATAAAAGCAACAATAGTAATAATAATAATTATTAAAATTATAGCAATAAAAAATTATATAGACCCAATATAAATACTATAATAAGAAACATATTTAACTCTTTCATTTCAAGTAAGTAAAACAAAAACAAAAAACTATTTCTTCTTGAATAATAGAAATATTTTATATTTTGTACTTGAAGCATATACAATATGCTCAGTGTTGTTGGAATTCTCATCTTTAGGAGAATTTTTTAATAGCCAGCCAGCCAACAAGACAGATGGTTCATTCAACACATTGTTAAACACTTGTTGGCCGCATTAAATTTTGATGACATGAAATATTATATGGTCAATGCGGTTGATGCAATTTAATGATGATCGCATTACTACTGGTACATAATTGAAAAAAACAGATGTACCAAGATAAGATAACAAAACGTTCACAGAACAATGTTGTTGTTATTGAAAAATATAATAATTATTCTAGACATACATTCGATTGGAACCAGCAAAACTGATTTCTGCTTTATTCTAGCAAACTATTATACATAAAGGCTTTTATAATTATTAATGATACCATATTATTTATGTTGACATATTCACAATTTCATAAAGACAAAATAAGAATGAACACTACAAAAAAAAAAAAAAAAAAAAAAAAAAAAAAAAAAGTAAGGCTTGCACTATAACGAGCCTGTAGGCAGGATTTTAAAAGGGTTATATTTTTTCACAATTTAAGGGCACTTTCAGGCCTTACCTACCTCAGCTCTACAATGGCTGGGGTGAATTTTAAAGATATAACATCTCAGATGTCCGGAAATGGCAATAAAAATGCCAAATTTCAAATATTTTGAGTTAATTTCAACAACTCCATGTAAATGGTACTTTTTAATAATAATTTAATAGGGCACTTGGAAAAGTGAGGTTCTTTCGAGCCCCTTTGACTACAGGCTTGTGTAAGAACGTACAAAATCCACTATGAGTTCAAAGGCAAAAATTGCAGTATAATTTTTTTTTAATTTTACCAGTTTTACCAGGAAATTATCTAAATTAAAAACAAGAGCATCTTGCTAGGAGACTACTCCCCAACCATGGAAAGTAATTATATAGAATATGACAAAGCATTAATTCTGGCTTAGACATGCCAGCCTGGATTATAATAATAATCAAAAATTTAATAAATATTTCAGCAAATTTTCATTATCTGAATATATGGCACTGAACAAAAAAAGGTAGGATCAACAAAATTGTGAAAAAGTGTCTGGCTCTAATTTAGATATGAAATATTAATCCATCAAGAACATAAACAAAGAAGTAATCATTCAATGTTCTTTTAAACAAATTTATTTGTCTCCTAGTTGGCCTATTTCTTAGGTGTTTGGTCATTAATAAAAATAATGGGTTGCTATAACAACCTATTACATATCTAAGAATTCCTTTTCAAATTAAACAATAACAAAAAAAAAACTATATAAAAAACCCAAACCAAATATCCAAGAAAAGTAATGAACAGACTAGAGCAGAACCATTCACCTATTTGTTTTGATAAATGAAAATATTCAGTAACAGAAAATTTGAAATATATGCAAATTAAGGAATTGATTTATCTTCATAGGGTGTGATTGTTGACCAACGAATATCTATTTTGTTGGACATCTGCTTGTTTGCTCCTTGTATAATGATTCTGATGCTTCTAATACTATCTGTCAGTTTTCTCTAATCTACACCTGATCTACCAGTATTCTTTATAGTGTATTAATATTCTTGTATCTTAAATACATCTAGGAATCTTTTATTCAATTCAATTTCTTACATGATGCAGTAATACTGAATATTTCATATTCCCTTTAGTAGACTTAACGTGCTTAAAAATGCTTTTATTAGTAGATTAAGCTTAGCTTATAATTCTCTTGTTTTAAGGAATCCTGATATTGATATTTTTAGTGATAATTTCCTATGTTCCGTAACAGTGTTAAAAATATTTTACATATTAAGCCCACTTAATCTGATATTATTATCACATTGTTATTATTATTATTATTATTACTTTTTGTATTTATTTTTGTATTCTTCACGTTTAATATATTTATGTATCCGTTTGATGTTTGTGTTCCCTCCTGTAAGTGGCAAATTTTATGTTTGTTGTTGGCTGGGATAATAAATAAATAAATAAAAATAAAATAAAGAACTAAATCTGAATTACAAAACTGAGTTCTCAATATTTCAAATGCTTACTTTTTACATTTATGTTATTAGTTCTCTCAGAAGATGACAAAAATATAATTAATAACGTCCGTATAAAACTTTACATAGACTTACATCATCTGGTAATTAATTTAATTATTTCTGATAAATATAAATAAATCTCGAAATCGCTCATACAATTCAATTTTTTACATAAAACAACTTACTCATAAATGGACTTGCTGCAATAAACAGAATACTAATGATGGTATAAAACAATAATATTGCAAAACTAAATCTGAATAAAGTCAGACACTTACTACGGGCGACGGTAGTTGGCCGACACGATTCTATGAAGAACGTAACGCGACGACATGCGCGCTACAGATCATCTTTAATGGCAATCCGTTCAGACAATCACCAACATTTAGCAGATGGCGTCGCAGCATCGCGTCGTCTAGCGCTAACAGAGAGGGTGTTGGATTTGTCATGTGATGGTCGTACTATCGTCATAGGACACAGTGGGTGCCTTGTTTTATAAAACTTGTCAATATATCTAGTGCTCACATTTTACATTTACGTTATTAGTTCTCTCACAAGATAAATTTTCTCAGAAAATGACAGACATATACGTAACAACGTTCCTACTATAAATTTTGCATGTTTTTACATGTTTCCTGTTCATAAATTATACAATTCTACAGCTATCATAATGATACTGGTAATTACAAGATATTCAGTTACGAGGTCACTGCGCGGCTAATTAGCCAATCATAAGAGCATTAGCAAAGGATTCATAGAACTATCACATAAAAAAAACAAAAATAAAATGACAGCATTAGAGGGTTAATGAACTAGAAAGGAAAAAAAACAGAATGATTTTAGAGATAATAAAGAACAAACTGTATCAGGTAGTAAACAAACTGAGGAGGGCACTATCTCTGTTGGTAATTTATACACATTTTATATATTTATTTAGTTAAAAAGAATATAATAAACGTCGCATGGATGGCACGGTCGGTTAAGGATGTATGGGTACAGCTCTAATTGGTACCTTTTATGAATGTTCTTGGTGACAAAGTGAGGGACATAATATCTCACTCACTACAGCTACCACTCAACTGCTGCATCTACTACCATAAAAAATATTACACTGAAACATAGTACATTAGACAGAATATCAGGGATAATTAAACTTAATTTCATCCATTACTGTTGTAACGGCATGATTAATGTAAGCCTTTAAAAGAAGTATGGAAGTGAAGTTGATAATTGAAAATTAGTCCATGCAACTCATTCACATTTATGCCTGCAATTTACTGTCCATAATTTTCACATAATTGATATAAGCCAGTTAAACTTCTGCCTTGTCATGTACTATGTTTCTATTGTGAGACAAAGGTTCATTATTCTGGGTTACTTAGAATTAATTACTTTTGTCCTCTTACAACTTTCTACTGAAACGTGATCATATGACAAACTTTATTGCAATTTTCAACGGAATCAATAAAAATGTGATGCAACTGGGAATTTTTCGTTGAAAATTTAAAAAATTAAATTTGTGATTTCAATTACAAATCAAAAAGCTTCAGAAGAGATCGCCATTTGCACAGATGTGTATGAAGGTTTAGTCAAACAATCCAGTCATATACATTAGGAGGGAAGTTATTGGAAAAAACAAGTTAAAATATATTTTTGAATGCTGAACTCTGGCAGCAGTGGGAAATGGCTGTATGCCAATAACCCCTAGATGTACATTCCCATTTGATGGGTTTTGGCCAAATGTCACATGACCATTTTACCCCCTAACTGTACATTATCATAGTTTATGCTACATAAACATCTGCTACTGCCCAGACATACTTGCAAAAATGGTGTGTTCCAACTTCTTTCATGCATGACAAAATTGTTGCATCCTTTTTTAAAGGATTAAAAGCAAAGAAATTAATATTAAAGCAATTACCTCATCATTGAGAAGATATTTATGATAGCGATTTTGAAAAAAATCTCTGATGGGTATGTACACCTAATGCAGCTCAATTAATCAAAGTTGTAAGGACTACGTACATAAATTGATGGGCTAAAGCCGTCCAATGAACTATAAAAGCATTATCTATTTATTGAGACAGTATATATATTCTTATTTATCGATATACTAATCATGTATAAATAAATTATTAATTGATAAATTATCCATTAGTTTTTGATGAATTTTCCATCATTTACTGAAAATATTCATTACTTAAAATACTAATGAATTACAACTTATTCTAAAGATGCATTATTTATATAAGGAAGGTGAAAAGTTTAATGACAGCATACCTGATCTTGTTTTTGTGTTCTCTCCTTAGGGATCTCAATTGAGAACCCCTTTCGGGATTCCATGCGAGTCAAATCAGCCAACAC